>NC_050179.1:23225816-23295816 GCF_008315115.2 Sander lucioperca | reverse complement strand
CTGTAACTGGAGGATACAACTACGGGGGATATTGCATTTGTAACGAGCATAAATATTGCAAATATTGCACAGTAGTATTTCAAAGTAGAGTGAAGTACAGTGAGGATTATTGCACATTTAATCACAGTGAATTGTTCAGTGTTTTATATATTTTTTTGCCATCAGACTGACTGTGGCAGGGAAGAAACTGTCATAGAATCGTGTTTTATGTTGTAGTGATACTGTCCTGCGTTGGTTGATTTTAACTCAAGGTGGGTAAAACAAACAATAAAAACAGGTAAGGGAGGAAGAAAGCTGGTCCGGAAAAGTAAGCCGGGAATGATGCATGATATAGGAGGACAAATAAAAGAGGTGACTCCATGAATGATGCATAGCTTTCTCTCTTCATTATACTCTTCCGGGCAGTTTGATAATGTAGGTAAACATTCAAGGCTGTATAAGAGAGATGATGGGATAGAGGGAGAGTGAGGGAGTGGGAACAAGAGGAGCGGATGTGGGTGTGTTGCTTTCTATATGAAAATAGATTGGATTGCTTGGTAAGAGGACAAGAGAGAGTGTTTTTGGTGTCTGAGTGTGTATGTGCTGCCGATAAGCGCGCGAGAGGGAGGGGAAGCTGAATTAAAAATCAAGACATGAAAATGTAAGAGGCTCAGCGGGAGGCTTTAAACTCTGAAAAGTTTACAGTAGTTTTGAAATACCACTCCTTTCATTGTTGCTGCTGTCAGCATGTTCATACTTCACCACTTTGGCTTCAGTCAAAAGGAAATGAGAGGGCTTTTATGTTGCTGATAAAGGGCAGCCTCTAAGCCTCTCCTGACTCCAGTCTCCCTCTGCCAGCCGCCAGTGCCTGCAATGACTCAGGTTTGTTGTTGTGTTGAAGTAAAGGGACACCAGGAGTGAAGAGGGAGTATTGAATAAGAACTGAAAAGTTGTGTGTGTGTGCGTGCTTGTGCGTGTGCGTGCGTGCGTGCTGTATCGCTCTCCTCTCCCACTTTGTGCGCGTGTGTTGTCAGCTGTGGGCGATGTGTGTTTCGTGGCGGTTGGTAATAAAGCCATTAATCACGTTCGCTGTTTGCCACAAACATGCCACGCTGCTCCCCATGCAAGATGTCTCATTCAGTCTGTCCCAAGATGCAACACATCAGATGCTGTTCACTGGAGTGGAATGGGACTGGGAATATGTGTGTGTGTGCGTGTGTGTGTGTGTGTGTGTGTGTGTGTGTGTGTGTGTGTGTGTGTGTGTGTGTGTGTGTGCTTACAGGCATCAGTGTAATGAATTAGTAAGTGAATTAATTTATTGGTATTAACAAATGACCAACTCTCACAGACAAATTAAGAAGACTCTTTGCAGCATTTGCACAACAAGATGAGTTTAAGAAGTCTCTAGGGTTCTTCTTGTTTCTTCAGATGTAGAAACAATGTTTACAGACAAAAACTATGCGTATGCCTTTTCCTACATATCAACTGGTATTTATGAATGCGATTGTGCGCACCTCACGCATGCTTCAGACCAGGCGTACACATGGTTTTGTCTGAGATAGCTGTGTGTGCTATGATGAGGAGGACATTGAAAAGCAAAGAATGAAAAGAATTTGTGGCAGCTACATTTGAGAAGATTTGTCTTAGCAGTCTTTGCTGTCAACATCCGTCTCTCATCTATATAGAGAGGCGAAGGCGCTGGATAAGTCAGGTAATCAGGTAAGATATCGATACATGTGTAGTGGAACATAGCTAAGCTAGCTAGCTGGCGAGCAAGCCTAGCATCAAGCAAGGTGACGTGAATTGTGTAATACGAGATATGTAGTTCACTGAGCAGTTTCACACAAAACTAAGTGGTACTACGACAAACTGTGACTTCCTGCACTTGCAAAATTATCTTTTAGCCCTTGTGTTGTCCTCCCGGGTAAAAATCAAAACTTAACCCTTTTTTAGGGTTTTCAACGTTCTTGGCGCTTTTTTGACGTTTCTGTTGCTTTTCTTCAGGGTTTTTGTTTCTTCTTTCTGCGCTTTTTTTCCCACCACTAACACCAACTTATTAGTTGTAAACTTATTTTTGGAATTCATGACCAATAAACCTCATTTATATAAAATTATATCTATTTTTTTTTACTTAGAAAAGCTGAAATTGTCAATTATTTTGACTAATATATAAAATCAGAGGAACATATTTAGAGAATCACAGGCTGGTTTATGTCAAAGTTTAGTCAGGATACGGCTTTGAAACCGATTCTTTTTTTTCTCTCTAAATGCTATAAAATTTAATAAAGCACCCAAAATTAAATATAAGCAGAGAACTGATCATTAGTTATACTCGAGGAGTCTTTCTATGAAACCATCCATGTCATTTTTGTGCAATTTGGTTGAAAGAATCTCAAATTTCTGACATAGAAACTTAAAAAACGGGTCAAATTTGACTCGAGGACAATAGAAGGGTTAAATTGACAAACATCATAAGTGTAATTCATGGCTCAATTCGAATGGGATCAACAATTCTTTTGTCTTTACCATACATATTATGTCTGAAATAAAGTCCTATGGGGTCCACCAGAAGTGGAGGGACTTTGCCTCTCTAAAGAAATTCAAGGACACGCATGCAATTTTGCTCATATAGGTGCAGCCTCTTCAGTCAGCGTGAACAGTGGCACATGTTGAAGTCAGGTGCTTCGCAGTATGCCACTTCACACTTGAGTCCCCACACTAACTAATGTGCTCTTATTTAGCCATCAATCCTCTTTAGCTGATGCCAGCTGTTTTTTTTTTACAGCTCCATGGTCATACATAAGCAATGAGAGATCGACGATCATCCCCCACATTATGGTCCATTGAGGAGATGGCTGATGGTGACGGGAATGTAGATGTAGTGGGCCTAATGTTTCCCCTCTTAAGCTTTCCTCGGCAGCTCCTTACTTCTTCTCCACCGGGAAAACGCGGTGCATCGTGGTATACGAGAGTAAAATACATTGTATGTACACTCAAATAAGCTGTGCATTCTGGGTATTCTGTAGTGGAATAAAAATGAACCGCTGAGAATTCGACCACCACTACAAAATGGCAAACGCACTATAAAGTGCACTACTTCGGTTATAGGGAACGGTTTCGAACACACCTACTTACGTTACATTACGTTACGTTTTGGGTTCAGTTTGCATGACCACTGTCACTAAGTCTAGGTTCAATTCTAATTGAATTTGAAATCATACTCGTGATAAGACTTTTCTACTGAGTCACTGGTGCTGGCCTCATTCAAGTTGAGAAGCTGTTTTAGAGAACCACATGGTGGGCCCTATTTTAATGATCTAAGCACATGGCGTGAAGCACCTGGCGCAGGTGCGTTTAGGGCGTGTCCAAATCCACTTTTGCTAGTTTAACGGTGGAAAAAAGGGTCCCTGCGCCGGGCTCATGGTTCAAAAGGGTTGTACTTAGTGTCTTCATTAATTCATAGGTGTGTTTTGGGCGTAACATGCAATAAACCAATCAGAGTGTCATCTCCAATTCCCTTTAAAAGCCAGGCGCGTTTGGACCATTGCTATTATGATGGCGGATTTGTAATATGTAATATTTTTATTTGTAATCTTTTGCATGTTTGTGTGCTGCTGCGCTTCCCTGCGTGTGTAACAAGCATAGTGTGCCTAGGCGCATTTTACTAATTTGCTGTTAAAATAACAATGAAATGCTGCGTTATTGACTTTAGACCGGGTTTTTGTTGGTCAATGGCACGATCACTTCCCGCTGCCTCAAGATAGCAATATGCCAAGAATGCACCTGAACACACCTCCCTGTAAGACCAGCACGCCCAGGGGCGCAAAGATGGGCGCAGGTGCATTTGCATTTAAACGACGCGGGGGCTCGACGTGAAATTGACAACTGCGTCGATCTTAAACTAGCAAAGACATTGTGTCGGGCTTTGCGCTGCGCCGGGTGCAGGACAGGGCCCGGTATGTATCAGTGGATTATAAAAGCCACACATGATAAATAGAGTTGTGTCGGTGGGAAGATAGCTTCAAGCCAAGGGTAATAAACTTTCTAAATGTATAGCCTGGCTCCACCAAATGCCAGGTTATTCCAAAGTAATAGAAATGTAAAAGCTTTCCAGTATCTCATTTATCTCTGTTCCATTCACTTATGCATGTGCGCAGTATTGATTTAGTAATGCTGTCTTTGCAGAATTCCTATGCATCCTTTTAATGGAACACTCTTATTCCTGCTCTCTCCTCCTGTCCCGTCTTTTTCCCGCTATATCGCCCCCGCCGCTTTCAATGCGGCCTGCCTGTCACTCTTGCTCTTTTGTTTCTATCCACACATACTGTAAGAACCTTCTCGCCCTTTAGCACTACAACACTCTCTCACACATACACACACACACACATGCACATACGCATGCATGCACGCACGCACACACACACACACACACACACACACACACACACACACACACACTCTTACTCTATTTCTTTATTCAATCATCTTTCCAGGCTCTTCTGTCTGCCTCTTTCCTTTAAATCCTCTCACATTTTCCTCATTCTTTACTTTCCTTCCTTTATCCTCTCTCCTCTACGTGTCACATCTTTTCAATTACATTTTTCCAGACGGCAGTGGTGGAATGTAACGAAATACAAATACTTCGTTACTGTACTTAAGTACATTTTTCACGTATCTGTACTTTACTTAAGTACAATTAATAGTGCATACTTTTGACTTTTACTTCATTACATTTTGCAGCAATTATCTATACTTTCTACTTCACTACATTTCTACAACATTCCGTTACATTTTCGTTACATTTTCTGATCAGTTTTTCCCCCTGCCAAAACTTCTTCCTCACCGTCACACGTTTGCAGTCCACAGGGAAGCCTTCAGCAGCGGCCATCCAGCTCCCGGTGCCGCTCGCGATATTACGAATCCCACTATGGCCACGCCAAGACCCGCTCTTCGGTCCTCCTCAGCTGTGAAGCCACGTACTTGTTGTCCAAGCCTGTGTGTTCTCGCTAAATAAATGTGTGCAGCATTCACTGTCCTGTGGGAAATAATGCAAAGTCGAGCTTCATGCAGATCACCCTGATAGATAACCAGAAGTGTAAGTCAGAATGTAAACTGGGCCACAGATGGTAAGCACAATTAAATTAACCTAAAACTAACTTAATTAAAATGCCACAGCCCATACTGTTTTTTTTAAATTATTAGACTATAGACATTAAGAGAATAAATCGTTATGCAAGTACTTTTACTTTTAATACTTAAAGTACATTTAAAATCAGGTACTTTTTACTTTTACTTAAGTAGGGTTTTCATTGTTGTACTTACTAAAGTAAATATATCTCTGGTTATTTGTACTTTTACTTAAGTACTGAGATTCAGTACTTCCTCCACCACTGCCAGACGGTAAACAATACTGATGACAAGTACTGCGCATAAATTCATTTGTCTCTTTGTATTGTTCTCTCTCCTCTCTAGACTTGGATTTTCGCTACTTCTGGAAGTGGAGCGCGTTCGAGGACTACCTGCTCTTCTGCTTCGGCTTCACCGTGCTGTGTGCAGTGGTCACGCTGCTGCTGCTGGACTCTGCTGTGTTTGTGGAGACGCTGGGCTCCCTGGCCGTGATGTTTGAGGCCATGCTGGGCTTCCCGCAGCTGCTGCAAAACTTCCACAACGGCTCCACCAAAGGCATGAGGTACAGCCCGCTTTGAGGTCAAGCAGAGCTTTGCAGTAAGCTCATAACTCACTGTACTCACACTGGCACACAGTGGCACACCGCAGCACAACTTTATTAGTGCTCACTAACACCACATGGAAAGTACTCTAATTAACGTTAATGTCCAGGGAGTGCAAGTAATTTATATTCTCATGAACAAAATATGCTAATAAGGTCATTTATAACCATTAGAGGCTTCTGTTTAACTGCCCTAATGACAGAAAACTAAGTAGAAAAAAACTAGAAAAGGGTGATGATGATACTGTAGCAAAGCCTGTCTTATATAATCAGTTAAAAGAATCGACATATCCTCTCCAAGAAATATTTTAGATAGTGTTATTACATGTCACATTTGAATAACTTCTGAGGTTTGACTGTACTCAAGGTCCCCTTGAATGGAAAGAGGCAGTGTGAGGGAGGAGGGCAAACATAAGGCTTAGTTTGCATTTTGAATGTTTTGCTTGTTAAGAGGTCAATGTGTCCATTGATTAGCCTCTCAGGTAGAGAACTGTGAGATCAATTACGCCCCTAATAGCACAGAACCTCTTACTAATTATGATCATTATTTCTTCATTATGTCTGTTCCCTTTTGTCTGTCATCAGTGCAAAAACCATGCATACAGTGTGTGTGTGTGTGTGTGTGTGTGTGTGTGTGTGTGTGTGTGTGTGTGTAGTGTAATGTAATGTAATGTAGTCGCACGCTTTGCTGGTCACTCATCTCAAAGAAGATGAGCCAGTAGAGACAAAGCAAAATATTTGACTTTTTCTCTCCAGGACAGACATAAGTATGTCAGACAGACATAAGTTAACATGCATACCAGGGGAATATGATGATGATCGTTAAATTAGGATTTTGCAGTGACGTCAGATGAAATTAGCAACTCTCCTTGCGGTTGGGACTAGTTTTTTTCCAATGATAAGATATGTGTTTTTAAGAGCTGCAAACCAACAACGCATTTAATTATTGATTAATCTGCCAAATATCTTTTAGATTAATCAAGTAATCATTTGGTCTAATAAATGTTAGCTAATCATGACAAGTTCCAATCACAAATTCCTCAAGCTCGAGAAGATGTAATTGAATTGCTTGTTTTGTCAGAGCAACCTAGATTTTTATTTTACTATCAAGACAAAGAGTAGCAGCAAATCTTCGCAATAGAGGAACTTGGAAATGTTTAGCATTGTTGCTTTAAAGGTCCTATGACATGCTGCTTTTTGGATGCTTTTATATAAGCTTTAGTGGTCCCCTAATACTGTATCTGAAGTCTCTTTTATATAGACCTTAGTGGTCCCCTAATACTGTATCTGAAGTCTCTTTTATATAGACCTTAGTGGTCCCCTAATACTGTATCTGAAGTCTCTTTTATATAGGCCTTAGTGGTCCCCTAATACTGTATCTGAAGTCTCTTTTATATAGACCTTAGTGGTCCCCTAATACTGTATCTGAAGTCTCTTTTATATAGACCTTAGTGGTCCCCTAATACTGTATCTGAAGTCTCTTTTATATAGACCTTAGTGGTCCCCTAATACTGTATCTGAAGTCTCTTTTATATAGACCTTAGTGGTCCACTAATAGTGAAGCGGGTTTTGAAGCGGGTTTAGGTGTGACGTAACGAGAAGCGACTGTTCAGTCTAAACAGCATGGCGGCTTCCACGGATGAGATGAGCGTAGCTATCGCGCAAGTTTTATCCGAATTAGAAAGTATTCCTTCATTGAAAGAAGAGCAAAAAACGGCACTGGAGGCTTTTCTCGGAGGAAAAGATGTTTTTGCTCTTCTCCCGACTGGTTTCGGCAGGGGTTTGATATATCAACTGGCTCCGCTAGTCGTGAAGAAAATGAGTGGTAACATAGGTGGTGATAGATATGGTTTATCCAATCAGCTAATCAGTATTTTTGCCCCTTCCCAAAAGTTCTCCAACGGAAAGTTCCCAGATGGATATGCCGAGCAAATGCGAAGCAATCCATCTGGCGGAGTCAGGTTAGAGCAGGATACCCAGGGCTCGGTTTACACCTATCGCCATTTCTAGCCACTGGGAGACCATAGGCAGGCTGGGGGAACTCATATTAATGTTAAAAAACCTCATGAAGTGACATTTTCATGCCATGGGACCTTTAACAAGACTAAGAGTCTACAGCCATGCTAGCAGCTCTGTGGGGCTGTACTTAGGCACAGCAGTGCTTTGAGCTAAATGCTAATGTGCGTTAGCACTAATGCAAGTACAGCTGCAGTTGATGGGACTGTAATTAGTTTTGCAGGTATTTGGTCATAAACAAAGGTAATAGGTATTCAATTTTCAGTTTTGGGATTTGAATATTCCTTTCTTTATTGCAATACTGTAGAATAACAGAATCCTTAAAAATGAATAGCTTTAATAAAACCGAAAGACATGTGTTGCAGGCAGTGTTTCCATTTCAGCTCAGTGTGAGTCTTTACTGTGTTATGTTGTAATGTACAGTCGCGTTTCTCTCCTGTCATTTGATCACACACACATACACACACACACACACACACACACACACACACACACGGTGCGCAGCAGAGAGAGAGGTGCATTGACAACTCTGCAGTCCGCTGACTTGTTAATCTCGCTGCCAATATTAGCTCCTCTGTTTCAATAATATTAGGCTGAAAAACATGCAGGCTGAAATTCATGTGTGATGTTCTGTCAGGATTAAGCTATAAGCGGGGGGGGGGGGGGAGTTCCACTAGCCTCTGCAGTGCAGTGTTATGCTGTCCATCTCAGCTGAGAATAGAGAAATGTCTGGCTGAGTCATACTTGTTATACTGTAGTAGTCTGGTGTCGTTTTCAGGTGATTTAATGAAGGTAAACACAGTGACGCAGTGAACCACTGCGCTCTGGGCCCGCAATGGCTGGCTGAGTCCTTCCCAAGTCATGCTGCTCAGCCACCCATGCTTTGCACAGACAAGCTGGGTTTTGAGGAACACCTGCTGCTGTGACTGACACCCCAGATTAGATGCCTAGACTGTGACATTAACAGGCGTACCTGTTGATGCTTGGTAATGGCTACAGTTTACAGTTTGTCTTTTGCAGATACATTACTCACCTCTCCTCTTCTCCTTTTACAGCTTGTTAAAGGTGCAGTAGGTAAGCCTTATAAAACTAACTTTCTGTCATATTTGCTGAAACTGACCCTATGTTCCAGTAGAACTACATGAAGCAGGTAATTAAAAAGAGAAATCTGGCTCCTCTGGCACCACCTACAGCCTGTAGTGCGATTTGCAAAGATCCACTGTTCCCTGTTCAGATGCACCAATCAGGGCCAGGGGGGGTGTCTAACTGCGTGTCAATCACTGCTCACGCACACTTCATTCTCCCTTGTGGGTGGAGGGGCTTAGGAGATCGATTTGGGCTTTAGCGGAAAGGGGGGGAGGGACTGAGAAGTTGTTGATGTTCAAATTTTTTGGCTAAGTCATGGATCGTCACAATTTTACCTACGGCACCTTTAATGCCTCTGTTATTTTTTTAACCATTTGTTCTGTCCTAGTTCGCTGTATTATATTCGTTTTTGTTGATTCCCCAAAGGATAAGAATACCATAGAAATAGTGTACACTTGGGAAAAGAGTATAAGAGGAGGTGAGAAGGGCCTTGATTGCTGAAGGTGGTGTATACATTTTTCCCTTGAGAGGCAATCATTTTCACAACAGACAAGTGATGTCAATGTGTCATCAGGCAGGGCTCTGCTGGCTGTTCCTAAGTCTAAAGTGATTGGTCAACTCCCTGCCTGAGGATCTGGGACTGCCACAATCAGTGACATATGGTTTTATTATCTAATTGCCCCAAAATAAACTGGATGCATGGATGTACGTTGTATGGAACCCATACAACATTCTTCACATGTAAAATTATTGATTACTTTTATTGCATTTTGGGTGTTTTATTCAATTTTATAGCATATGAAAAAAATCACAGTATCCTGACTAAACTTGGACATAAACCAGTCTGTGATCCACTGAACATCCTCTGATATTAAGTATTAGTCAAAGTGCTGTATAAAGTTAATATTATTAATATTATTATTTCCCACATACTGCAGTCTTTGCTGTATGTGTGTGTGTTTTCTGTTTTCTCTGGATTAGATTTCACTCACTACTGTCACAGCAGCTTTTGTACTGAAACACTTATCAGAGAGAACATTCAATCAAGCCAGCACATACTGTATTTTGCCCCACATGCATCCAATAAACACAAGAAATACGCTCTAAATATACTTTAGTTTTGAAGTCTTTAAGTAATGCAGTAGTGTACTTAAAGACCCAGTGTGTAACGTGTTTAGTTGTTCATTATCAAAATCTGTGTTGCCCGTTCACAAACTTGTCCTTTTTCATGAATATTTACCACCACCATCAATTCCAAGTATTTCTTTTTGGCTTGAAATTTTACATTTGCATTTCCATGAACTGGGGTAGACGCTCCATATTCATGCTCCATCTTGAAATACGTTAGCCGGTAAGGGACATACAGGACATACTGCTCCGCCTTTCGCGTTTTTGCTGTCACATGATAAACTCAAAGGTGCTGCTAATGCTGCTAATGGGTATCGTAGCTTCCCGGCCCCGGCAAGTTTGAAGAAGGAAACATGGAGGACCACACGTATTCAAAATCCAAATTTCAGGAACAGGAGTCTTCTTCGCCCAGAAAAATAAAAAGGATATTGAAAAGAGCAAGAGACTGGCTTTTTGAAGCGTGAAGGCTACCGTAGCTGTAATACCTACTTTGAACTGCGTGGTGTGAGAGAGTTGATTGCGATATATGATCTCAACGTTAGATGGGAGAAATTCCCACACATTGGCCCTTTAAAGACGCTGCAGTATAGGTGATTTATGAATGGCAAGATGTTTTTTCCTCGGTAATATGCCCCATTTCACATAAAGTGTCCTCAGGGTGAACATCTGGGCTTGCACTTCCCCTGAGCACACATTTAACTTCCTGTGAATATCACGCCAAAGATTGAATACGCAGTAACACTATATTGGGCCTCTGAGATGAATAAGTTAGGAACGTCAATTTGCTCAACTCAGATCTATGACAAAGCCCCTGCATACTCAGTAGTGTGATGATATAATATGAGCCACCAAAAGCAACACCGTTGTTGGAATATACTTTACAATATTAAATGACTCTTTCGGGGGGGAAAAACTGTAATTTCAACATGAATATTTTCTAACCTCGCCATCGATCTCGCCAGCCTATTTGTATGAATGACCCTGCAGGGTTTAAACCAGCCCATTCAGCACTTCTGTCTCTCTATGCATCACATTTTTTAGACCTCTTGACCCGTGTCACGTGTACTTAAGTGTGCTCCCACATGTTCAGTTCAGCTTGAACAAACAGTTTTCCAGATGTGATGATGCAGCACCTAGTCTGCACTTCCTTGCATGCCATCCTTTGTGAAACAGTAACTTGCTGTTCGGTCAGATTCCCCTGAGTCCTATTACTAAAGGTGCGATGGTGGATGGATCCTGGCAGCCTATGGATCCATTTCATCAAGTAGCGCTCACCTTTTCCAGCTCGCCTAAATGATCACCTTCATACTGATGCATGTTGTGGAAAAGCAGAGAGAGAGAGAGAGTCTCACACACACACACACACACACACGCCCAATAACTCAGCATTATTATGCTGCCTGGTCACTAATGACACTTTGTGCATGTGTGTGCACACATTCACACTCAAACCGCTGCTCCAGGGAAACGAAGGAAGGGACAGAGTGGTGACAGAAAGATGCTATTAAAAGAGACGGTGAGAGAGAGATTTAAAAAAAAAAAACAGCAGTATGTGATAGAAAAGGAAATATATAGGGGGAATGTAGAGTGCAGAAATGAGCGAAGTCACATCAGAAGGTGAGCATCCTTTATTTCTTGCCTCATATCTTCACTTTACTATTTACTAATCTAGGATAAAACCAAAGGTGAGTGTGCCTTCGCAGTGGCAGCTCCCACTCTCTGGAAAAGTCTTCCCCTGGTTATAAACAATGCAGAGTCAGCCGATGGTTTTAAGAAGCTGTTAAAAACTCATTTGTTTCATATGCACTTTGTCCTGTAATATGTGTTGTGCCTCCTGGATGGTTTTTATTGTTTTATTGTTTGAGTGTTTAATAACTTCTGTTTGCCTTTTATTATTATTATTATTATTATTATTAATAAACTTAGCACAAAAAGTAAGGACATTTTATTTGATTATTTCACTGTGGTAACAATGCTTTTTTTAGCAATAAATCATATACCGTTGGAAAGCCTGTTTAGTTTCCTTACAAATGGTGCCCCATAAATCACCTATACTGCAGCGTCTTTAAAGGGCCAATGTGTGGGAATTTCTCCCATCTAGCGTTGAGATCATATATCGCAATCAACTCTCTCACACCACACAGTTCAAAGTAGGTATTACAGCTACGGTAGCCTTCACGCTTCAAAAAGCCTTTTCTCTTGCTCTTTTCAATATCCTTTTTCTTTTTCTGGGCGAAGAAGAAGACTCCTGTTCCTGAAATTTGGATTTTGAATATGTGTGGTCCTCCATGTTTCCTTCTTCAAACTTGCCGGGGCCGGGAAGCTACGATACCCATTAGCAGCATTAGCAGCGCCTTTGAGTTTATCATGTGACAGAGAAAACGCGAAAGGCGGAGCAGTATGTCCTGTATGTCCCTTACCGGCTAACGTATTTCAAGATGGAGCATGAATATGGAGCGTCTACCCCAGTTCATGGAAATGCAAATGTAAAATTTCAAGCCAAAAAGAAATACTTGGAATTGATGGTGGTGGTAAATATTCATGAAAAAGGACAAGTTTGTATATAGGCAACACAGATTTTGAGAATGAACAACTAAACATGTTACACACTTTGTCGCAAGTCAGCCAACGTGGTTGTGTTGGTCACTCTGGCACAAACAGCACGCCCAAGCTGATCCCACACGTGTTCAATGGAGTTGAGGTCAGGACTGCTGGTTGAAGAATGGGATGCCATCCCACAGCAGTGTGTGACCAGGGCCCTCCAGCTTATTTCCATGACCTTATATTGTTTTGGAAATTCAGAGTATTACATGCTGTTCAGTCAAAGAATAAAGCTGTTTTTAGTTATTCATTAAACATGGATTTTTCAGAGATGCCAGCTTTTGAGCGGTGAGTGCTGCTGTCACCTGCTTGGCATTTGAAAGCACTTATTACTCAGCTAGAAGCTTTAATTAAATGGTAAAGTTGCGATTTGTTTATATAAACAACAATGTGAGTGATTGCTCAGCGCTCTCTGCTCGGCTGCCTGGGGAGTCCGCCTGTTTTTCTCTTCCCTCTCATTAAACTTGATCTGTTTTGCCTCCTTTCCATTTCTCCTCTCCCAGCTCTGCAGCAAAGCGACTTTCACAATGTCACTCAGTGTCAGTGGAGGGGACACTGACGGTGGCAGTCTGTCTGTCCCGATGACTAAATAGTATGCACACAAATACAAATACAGTACTTCTTTCCTTCTCAACGGATGTTTCCTTTCCTTAGACAGTTCCTCTAATGTTCTTTTTCTCTACTCTTCTTCTCTGTCTATCTCAATTAAGTTTAGTGCTCTTAACTGCCATTGATGTGGCAAGAGTATTTAAACTACATGCATTTAATTAAATAATAGGCTAGAATATATACATAAACACCTGTTGCATTATTGTGTGTGCTGCAAATTCAGCTCCCCTCTTTATGTCACTCTGTCTCTCTCACACCTTCACAGCTAGCAGCTTGTTTCTTGCTCTCACTTCTGGGTAACACCTTTCAACCGTTAACGGTGGTTCTATTATCATGTCCCTTCTATGGCAGCCTAATGGTGGTTTCACATTTCTCTTGAGGCAGCCATTACCTAGAGGCTATTTCTAACAAAGGCCCAGCACCTTTACAGCCTGGCCCCGGAGGATGTCGTGCAGACACTGTGAAGAACTCAACGCACTTTGTGAAACCGGAGTTGTGTGTCCCAAAAGGGAACACGTGGAAGCTGAGTGTGAGGACAGTGGCTGTATACATGTATATGGTACATGTGTGCAGCGTTCTAGATATGGCATCACTGGGTGGAAGAATATTTGGGCTTTTTGACAGAGTTCGGTTTCTGCCGAACTTTAGAATTTTTTCCCACCGAACCGAACTCTACCAAAGAGAAGTAACAAGAGGCGAAACTCAATAGAACGTTCCATTGCGACAAACGCACCCATGACCGAGCTGCAGCTCCGCCATCTTGGACTGAGTTTCGCCTCTTGTTACTTCTATATTCTTTGACTCTACGCTTGCACTATGCGCGCTACGCTGGTCGACGTAATGACGCCGCTGTTGATTACGGGAAGGTGTTTACGTAGGTGGAGCGTTCAATGCAGTAGGCTGTGAGAAAGTGAAATTGGAACTCGTGAGCAGAAAAAGTGTAGTTTGGCAGTACTTTCAGTCAAAAGAAGGCCATTCAAGTCCAGCTACATGTTCAATTTGCAATGCCGATATGTCTCGTGGTGGCAAGGACCCTAAACAATACACAACATCACCGCTGTTACAACATTTGGTATGAAACATCCGAAAGAATACGAGTTGTGCATGAAGGAATCTACAGACAGCAGCCAAAATGCAGCACCTTCAGGTACGGCAAAGGAAGGACAGTCACACCTAAAAACTTGTGTTAACCAGACGACCTACGTAGCCTACTTTATGGGATTATAAATCTGAAAGGCTAATATTTTGGATATTGATTGGATCTTCAGATAGGGTAAACATTGGCCTTGTCAAAAATAGTTTTTCCCACTTGTGTGCCTGGCATAATGTTGTCTATTCTTTTTCTTTTTTTTTTACAGTTAAAATAAAATAAGATGAAAAATGCACTGGTGTGGACGTTGTTTACTTCATTAATGTGTTTACTGTGTTAATGGACTAAGGATGGGAGTAGGATTCGGTTCGGGGTTCGGCAGAATCTTAACCAGTGGGTTCGGTATTTAGCTAAACCCCAAAAATCTGGGTTCGGTGCATCTCTAGTTTATGGCATTTACTATCTAACTGGGATATTCTGGGACTAATTGGTGGAGATTTCTATGGACAAAATACACATGGCGATACACTGGTAAGAGCAAATTATGTTTAACCATGTATCCAGCTAATTTAAATAGCATACGTTACTGTATCGTGTAAACAGTTAACTTCATTTAATATTGTATCGTAGCATTTTATTTTGTGGGGTGCAAATGTTTCATCAAAACAAGTTCCTTCCCGAGACCAATTTGCAGAGCCATCGCCGCTGCGTCCGGAGTTTAGCGCCGCCCAAGACGATTGTGATTGGTTTAAAAAGCTGCAAACAACCCACAACATTTTTTTCTCCTATCTCAGAATGTATGTGTGGTGTAGCCATAGGTAGGTCTGGCAATGCGAGACTACTGAACTGCTAACCTTAGCTTAAACCAGCTGCAAAAGATGTAAACATTGATTATTTAAATTTAAATCATTGATGGAGAGGTCTTTAATTGAAATGCAGTCTATATTCACGACGTTCCACTTCCGGGATTGCTCTCGTTCTGCCGGAAATTCCGCCAGATGAAACTCTTTTCTGATGTCCGTTTTTGGATGTCCCGTTACCTTCCGCTTTCTTTGTGTTGTAATTCTAAACTCCGGTGGATTTCTGAGGACTATGGTTAACTGCTCCTCAGATCTCTGCAGGGTAAATCCAGACAGCTAGCTAGACTATCTGTCCAATCTGAGTTTTCTGTTGTACGACTAAAAACAAGTTCCTTCCCGAGTCTATTTTGCAGAGACACTGTTGCTCTGCTCGGTGCTTACCACCGCCCAAGACAATTGTGATTGATTTAAAGAAATGCCAACAAACCAGAGCATGTTTTCCCATCCCGGAATGCTGCGTGGACTAGCCAGATCCTCCTCCGCAGCATTGTGGAGGAAGGTCTGGCATTGCGAGACTAATTGAAATATCATGTTGTCATTCAAATTGTTGCCATTTTCTAAACTACTTGTGAGCCAGACTCTGGCAACCCGTCCTCTATTGCCACATTGGCTGACTGTGTTGTCAGGAGCCACTCTGGAGAGATGCTCCGAGGTGCGCTCAGATTTTGTTTCTGAAACAATCACGTCCTTTTTACTATTATAGGAGTTTAGTCTGAGGTGGATGGACTGTAGTGTAACGACACATACGCTATGGATATTACAATAATTCTCATAATTACAGATAGGGTATATTCATGAACAATACTTTTATTGATGAACAAGAGTCTACAGCCATGAGCTAACATGCTCACAGTGTATATCAGGTAGTGTATTGTGTTATATATTATTATGTTCACCATCTTAGTTTTGTGTGGGAGCATGCTAACATTTTCCAGCTGAGGATGATGGAATGTCATTAGTTTTAGTATTTGTATTGAGTATTTGTTGAGTATTTGAGAGTAATTGAAGACACAAGTCGACTCAAAAAATTCAGACTGATGTAGTACACACAGTATGTGATAACATGTTTGCATGTATTAGAATATCTGTAAATATAACCATTCCAAGTGCTTTGTTTGTTGTAGTTTTCAATTACAGCTAACATTTAGTAAACATTTAGTAGATTAGCTGAAATAAGTAGCATTTTTTTTAAATAATGGTTTCATTTTTAAAATTATTTACAGAGCAAAACACATTTAATTGGTTCAACTCCTTCGGTGTGAGGATGTGTTACCTTTCTCTGTTTTGTATCATTGTAAATTCAATATCTTGGGTTTTTAAACTGTTGTTTGACTCAAAAAAACACATTTTTAGACTAAACTATAAATACATATGCATTTAAAAAAAGCCAAAAGCTTAGCTGATAACAGGAAGTGTAATGGATTTTCTCTATGAACCTGTCCACTTCCATCACTAACATTAGTACAGTTTTCTTCTCACAGTCACAAAGGTCTTGAATTGTGTTTGTGGCTGTCTGTGGGAGATATGTGCGTGTATGCATGACAGAGTGTACATGCATTACTACGTGCTTACGTAGTATAGTGTGTAAGCAGAACACATATAATAGTGTTTACTAGGGTATAGTTAACACAATCAAAGCCATTGTATTAGTCTGTGCAGTTGCTCTCACTGTTACATTACAATCTGTCTTGGGGCAAGACAAGACAGGAGATTGTGTTGTGAAAACTCACATTTTCTTCTGTTTCTACAGTGCATGGTAGGGATTTAGAGAAGAGTGAATTGATCTATGTATTATTCTTATTTGTAGAATAAACAAATAAAGTAAGATGCCATGCAAGTTTAAGTGCATTTGGAAACACATTTATACAAGTAAGCCTTCCATTACAATACCCTATTGTTCTCCATAATTGAACTCATTGTAAATGTCAAGGCTTAACCTCAGGACAAAACTGAAGCAGAGCTATGTAAAGCCCAAAACACACACATATATATATATAAAAAATATATCAAAAAGAAATTTTCTGGTCCTGGTGTTCTTGGCTCACCAGGGGAATTCAAGTGAAATAACACACAAAAACTCCTGAACTCATGGCAGCCCTGCAGTTTCACTTTATATGCTTTATATTATTCTTGTATAATGGCAGGGTTGGCTTTAGACTTGGCAGCTGAAAAACAAGAAAGGAAAATATAACACAGTGCCAACTCTTTGTTGCACTGTTGGTATCTTTTTTCAGGATTGTCTCTCACTATTTGTATTTTAATGCAGATCCGCATCTAGATGCAGATAAAAACTTCTAACCATTTTCTGTGTTCTTAAAGGTCATCTATTATATAGCATTTTCAGGTTCATACTTGTATTTAGTGTTTGTACTAGAACATGTTTACATGCTTTAATTTTTCCCATACTGCCCATGGCTGCAGCACCTGTATTCACCCTCTGCCTGAGACGCTCTGTTGGAGGCCTGTCTCTTTAAGCCCCCTCCCGAAAATGCCCAAGTCTGCTCTGATTGGTCATCAGTCGTTATCTAGCTCCTGTTGTTGTTGGTTTTTTGTTAGTTTTTTGTTGTTGTTGTTTTTTAAATTTTTTCACACGTCATCATCGTATCATTAAAAGACAATTTCAGAAGGTACAAAGATCATATGTAGGCCGCGTGAAATGGGGAACCCCAAATAAGCTACTACTGTCACCGTACAGGCCGGTGAAGGCCGGAGAAGGCCGGCTCGGTGTTATGGCCCTGACACACCAACCAGACGGGCCGACCGTCGGCAGAAAAGTCAGTCAGGCTGATCAGTCGGGTCCCCGAGGTCCAAAAAATGCCTCAGAACACACTGAGGCGACGCCGACTTGAGCGTACGCACTGTGCGGCGCTGCTCTGTATTGTTTCCATTAACAGTCTGATTATTTCCCAGAAAATGAAAACCGGCAGCTGATTGGACAAACGCGTCACGTGGTTCTTTTTTCTCCGGAAATTCACAGCCAGACTGTCATGGCGGCTTGTTCAGAGTACAATCTCATATTGTACTAAAATAGTTCACCGAAACGTGTTTCTGAAAACATTTTAAGAGAGAAATAGGCCGTGTAGTTTCTGAATCTGTCTTCATTTCAGATCAACAAAGGTCAGTTTAAAAGATTTTCGTCAGATTTTGAGAGGCTCATCCGTTCCCCATTTCCGGGTGAGTCCCGACTGCCCTGTCTCTGACTGAACATGTCAGGTCGGCCCAAATGAATGAAATGAACGGCTCCTCGGACGGCCGACGGCACGGGACACACCGAACAGACTCGAGTCACCGACCTCGCCGGACGGTCCGACGGCCGATTATCGGGCTGGTGTGTCTTCTCTCTTAAGTGACGTAACACTGAACAGTTGAAACCGGAGCATTCAGAACATTGGGAAATCTGAACTTCTTCATTGCTCACATCAACATCTTTTTGCTCACAGGGATTTCTCTGAAATACGTTTACCTCATTATTTAAAGCTTTAACATGAAAATCCGACATTATAACATTATAGATATGACAGAAAATACGGAAAAGCATAATAGTTTACCTTTAAATGATGCAGACGTAAAAGTAACATGTACGACCCAAGGTACTTTAGTCTTGAACTGTTGTCTTGACTGTACAAGTACTGAACCTTAAAAATGTCAATCGATAGAAAACAGGATCTGGACACTGTGCTTTCCTTTGATAAATCTGTGACTCAAACATTTTGGACAGAGCTCGTCCTCAGCATATAAAGACTTCTGTAGTATTTAGACATGTAGCGCCGCCATCACAAGATTATCCTATAAACAGCTGGCTCACATGATGATGTATGAGGTGTTATCGTTAAACACAATAGTCCGACCTATCGTGACGGATTATCTGTACTGTATTGCTTTGCTAGCATCTTTGATAAACAACATCTAACATAACAAACAGCAACATCTAAACTGCCTGCTAGTTTGGGCGGTGTCATTTTCTTTAGTCTGTGGCCCAACAGGTAGATTAGGTCTCCACCTAATGTTAGTGAAAGAGTTGACATATGAAAGCATCAAACATGCCTTTTAGATGAACGAGATGATGTGTATATCCAGTTGTTCCTCGTCCCCATTTGCTCAGCGCTGTTAAATTGTATGTACAGGACGCAGGAGTTTTCTACCTGGAAGTTATTGTAGCCAAACATTGTGATTGGCTCTTAATGCCTACCTTTGCACACTTAAGAAAGGTCTCTGCTTAAAATCTTCGAAAATCTTTCATAAGTACCTATTGGCGTATTATATACGTTATACTGTATAAGATGGTGTAGCCTTGCAGAATATGCTTTTATTTTGTTTTCTATGAGCATCCACAACTGACTTTGGTTCAGAAACAAAGCTATGGCAATTAGAGTGTCATTTTGGATGACATACATTTATAGATTTAATGAATATACTGAATTAGCCATCACCATTTATGTGGACTGTAATGTTTAATGTATGTTTTTAAATGTGGACCCCGCAGCTAATGGGGATCCTATAACAAGCTAAACTAAACCAACAGGCCATCTCATCTATTATGGCTTGTTTACTTACTTACTTATTCTCTGAAAAAGTACCTAAAATATCCCTAAGCGAACTTTGTGTCATACTCCTTCTCCTCGCCTCCTCTCTGCTTCATTTGGTGAAGTAGAATCCATCTCTCTCTGGCAGGTTGGGAACTTTTCATTGTTTGCCTGTGTGCGATCGATCGACATGCATAATTCATAGTTAAAGAGCAGCTCGGTTTCTCGCTCGTTGGGCCCTTTGATTTTCGTCTCTCTATCTGCCCCCCCTCAGGGGGAGCTACAGCCCCGCTGCTAAATCACCTCGCACACAAACCCTCATGTGTGGGCGCACACATGTGTATACAAAGATACACAAGTGTGGTCACACTCATCATGCCAGTGCACACATGCATGGTTGTGCTGAAAAAGAGATGGAAGAGGGGATTGAAGCTCTTTGAAGCTCTTTGAAGCTTTTAAACATCATCCCTTGCTGCTCCAGTGTGTATCTTTCTGTAGAGTTGTGTATTAGTATTATCAAGCAATTTTGAGGAATATCTACCCCCAACAGGAGACTTTTAAAGTCTCACTTTCAAGTGGGTCTAAAGAAGTATTTTACCACTAGAAAGAAACTTTTTATAAAACTGGGCAGTCTACGCACTAGAATGGTGCAAAAAAATGTTTTTGTTGGTGCTACATGGCCAGAGAAAACACAGAAAAGGGGCTGTGGCATTCGCTTTTGCTCAAAAGGTAGAAAACCTACAACTACCAGAGTGCACTGCACCAAAACCACTAAACTGGTGGGCGGCGTAATGCGAGCACGTCCGTATTGACACAGAAAGCAACATAGCGGCCGGCTGGTGACAAACAATCTCGTATTACAGTTAAACGTTAAGCAAAAATATGTTTCTGAAAACATTTTAGGTGAGAAATAGGCAATACAGTAACAGAATCTTGGTGTATATTTGATCAGCACCGTCTAGTTTTACAGTTTCATCTGAGCTCGGTCTGATTTTGAGAGAGCGAGAGAGGGACAGCTCTCTCTCTCGATCCGCTTCTATAGTCTTTGTGTCCGTATCGCGGAAGCACTGTAGTCTGTAGTTTGAGCAACAGCCCTCGAGCCCATGACATTTTTTAGCTAGGAGATGAGCATGGAGATCTGGGCAGTGGCAAGATGGAACAAAATTTACCATAGTTCATTTACAAATACTTCCCACATTGTACCGATACAAAGCTGGTTGAAAATCAGCAAAGTATCCCTCTAGTTTGTGATCAGCTGCTCATTTATTTCCACAATAGTAGTGGAAAATGTGTCCACCGGCATACTTTTGGTCACAATATGTTCTCAGTCATTGGAAATGTTTCACCCAGTGTGTATTAGCCTTCAATAAGATATTATAATAACAATAATAAGAAGAAAGTGTTTCTTTCTTGCATGACAGCTATGTCTTTGACTACACAGTGACTTTTCCATTTGTGCCCCAGACTGCAGTCATAAAATTTACATATGTGGATACAATATCAATATCACCTGCATATGTGCAGGTGTGCGGACACAAGATAGCACTCTGCCCTATGCCTGCAAGAATCCTTCAGCCATCTTTCTTTCCAGTTGGCCTTTCCTTCATTCCTTCATCCCAAACTCCATCCATCCAGTGGTCCCTTGGGCAGTGGACAAGGTGAAAGGCAGCAGAAGAGGCTGGGTCAAGAAGATAACGAGACAACTGTTGACAGGACTAGAGGCAGAGCAGAGAAGGGCGACTGAGGTTGAAGATTTAGAAGCAGGTTGAAGGGGGGAGAGAAGTAATTGAGAAAGGGAGGAGGAGGGAATACAAAAAAAGACAGATTGGTGTACAGATAAACCTGCAGACAAGGTTAGGCAGGTGAGGACAGTGGGCGATTTGCAGGGAGGTCAAAAGATGCAAAGTGGACATAGAATAGAGTAAACTTAATCGAATACCTGCTCTAATGATGTATACCTGTTGTTATAACTCAACCAGCTGCAGTAACAGAGATCCTGTAAATCTTCTAATTCCTAAGTGTTATATAGCTACACCAATACATTACATAGAACCTGCTTGTTGTCTGGTGCACCATTTTACACAGGCATTCCTGTAATCCAGACTGAGGTATTTGGTTACTTTAGAAACCTTGGGAACTCGAATACAAAGTGAAGATCTATGGGTGTGACCAGTGCTTACCTGTAAAGCATAGAGTATATTGTGTAGGGATGCAACTTCTGATTATTCTAGCTATTGATTATTTTAGCATTTTGTGGAGGGACTAATCAATTAATTGTTGGGTCTGTAAATGACAAATGCCCAAAACAATGTCTTAAAGAAAAAAACAAATCCAGTACAACTGGAACCATTTAGTATGATCCTGTGGTATTTTGCTCCACAAAGTTATTGATCATTAAAACGGTCATGCATTCATTTTCTGTCTTTCTTATTAGTCCACTAATTTGTTTTCATCACTATTAATGATTCATCCAGACTGTCCATTAGCTTGAGGAAGTTGAATGTTTCCCTTGCATATGTTACCTAATAGAGTATTGGACAGCTCTGTAGCACATGATTTACTGTACCAGCAATGATTGGTGCCAATACAGAATCAAATGTCTTTTTTTATGTGGGAAGCGTTAAGGTGAAGGTTTGAAGGATGGGGTGGTGGATTAGTAGCCTGGCATCGCCAGACTAATTTGCAAATGCATATTAGTCTGGAACCTCTGACTTCATTTTTGATTTCCAATGGGCAGACCAAAATGCCTGTAGACACAATTAAATAGATCTACAAACAATCAGCAGCGAAACGAGGTAACTCTGAGCGACACATGCAAGTTGGGGTGGTGCTCGGTCGGTTTTCAAACTCAAATGGCTGCCTGGGCACAAACTTTCTAAAATTACAGCTAGACAGTACACAAAAATGTGTTTCTGAAAACATCTGAAATGAGAAATAGGCAATACAGTAAAATAATCTTGATTCATAGTTGATTAGTAGCGCCTAGTTTGACAGTTTGGCCTGAGTTATGAAAGCCTGGTGCTTTGCGCTGGACGCAATATGCCAGTTACGTTCTAACTACGTTTGGCGAGTACAACTTTCTTATTGTCTTAACCCCACAGCTGTGAGATAAAAGGTTGTGATTGGTCCGTCAAGGGCCTGGCTGGCTAGAAATCTGTCTGTATGTGAGGAGCGGCCGGTGTATCTGCCAGAGCAAATTAAACTGAATGAAATGAAATGCAAATGAAATTAGCTCGCAGATTCATCTGGCTTTCAGGCTAGTGGATTGGTGCACGGCATGCCCCCCAAGTATAATTGATTTTAACAGTTAAACTGAGTTAAGCACTGATTTACAATTTGATGAGCTTTATAGTTATTTTAGACCTGCCATAAGACGCTGTTTCGCTGAGTGACATTTTAACATGTATCAGGCAACTTTGCTCATATTTGGGCCGTGAAATTACTAAATTGCACACACCATGCTCATATCCTTTTAATTCTCTCTCTTCCTCTCCCCTGTCTCTGTCTCTCTTTCTAAATGTCACTCAGCCTTGTTTCCTGTAGTAGTGTTCCACTTGTCCACTCCAGCCGCTTAGAGTAGCTAACAGCTGGCCTGACAGCACTCGTTCAATACACAGCACAATTACTGCATGGCCATCACACCATGCAATCAGACCCCCCCTTCCTCCATCATTCTCCCCTGTCCTGTTACTCTCAAACTATCAGGGTGGCTTCGTTTCTCACCCCTCTCTAGATTAATCGTCCACCCTGTCCGACTGCATTGCCATCCATCTCTCATCATTTTCCTTTTACCTCCATCATCCATCTCCTAGCCCCCTTCTTTTTTCTTTCCATCCCTGAAGTACTCGGTTCACCATTTCACCCTTTGCTCTCTCGTCTCATGCCACTTGGTCAGATGAAGGTGTCAGGTCAGTCGCGAGTGCATATGTGTGCGTCAGTGTGTGTGTGTGTGTGTGTGCGCGTGTGCGTGTATGTATGTGTGTATGAGCTTTGGTGAGAACATGAAGAAAATGACCAATATATTCGTTTGCATTTTCTGTTTCTCTGCATGTCCATGTGTCTTTGTGCAAGTTAAAGCAAACTGGCACCCATGCTTGTTGATGTATGTATGTGTGTGTGTGAGGCTGAGGTAGTCAGTCAGTCAGTCAATATTCTCAATCAATACCATAATAATTCCTTCTCCCTGTGGACTCTCAAAGCCTCACTCTAAACCAAGTTCAGGTGTTTGTTCTGTGTGTCTTTCATCACCTGTCAACTGAGGCACAAGTCCCTCGATTAATGGTATCCCTGCCAGATGGAGCTACATGAGACTAGCATGACAATGTGTGTGTGTGTGTGTGTGTGTGTGTGTGTGTGTGTGTGTGTGTGTGTGTGTGTGTGTGTGTGTGTGTGTGTGTGTGTGTGTGTGTGTGTGTGTGGGCTTGTTTAACTACATTCGTGGGGTCCAAAAACTGGGAGTCCAGTATACTTGTGGGGTCCCGACAGCTTTTTGGGGCCAAAATGCTGGACCCCACAAGTTTAAAGGGCTGTTTGAGGGTTAAGACTTGGTTTTAGGATTATGGTTAGAATTAGGTTATGGTTAGGGTGAGGGTAAGGGTTAAGGTTAGGCATTTAGTTGTGATGGTTACGGTTAGGGTAAGGGGCTAGGGAATGCATTATGTCAATGACTGGTCCCCACAAACATAGTGCCACAAACCTGTGTGTGTGTGTGTGTGTGTGTGTGTGTGTGTGTGTGTGTGTGTGTGTGTGTGTGTGTGTGTGTGTGTGTGTGTGTGTGTGTGTGTTCCTGCCAGAGATGAACGACCTCAAACTGGCATTTTGTCTCCATTCTGCTGCACTGCTGCAGAGACTGCTTTTCTACAGATGACCCCCCCTCCTTAATTACATAGTTAATGACTCATCCTCGTTAATGGTGTTTCCCGTCTCTTGAGCAAAGAAATTAGCCGAAGGGGGGAGCGGAGAATTTAGGAGGGCGAGGGAGGGGAGGGAAGGTTAGGCAGAGAGGGTAGCAGAGAAAGACAGAGGCTGAGAGGAGGATAACGAATAAATTAAGGTGGGAGGGCTGTAGAGAGGGACAGAAGAGACAATGTTGGAAAAGTATATGTGAAATTAGAAAACAAAAATGTCAGTGGAGGCACTGAATTAAAAGTCTCCCCTCATATTTGTAGATGCAACATTTCTCTTTTTTTGTACATCTTCTTCCTCCTCTTCACCATTATTCACTGATTTGCAACTCTAACCAGCTTTGTGTGCATGTGCAGGCTATCTAATTCATCTTCTACTACTCATATTTATTTGGTTATATCATGCAAATTAACCACCACCAAATATGAGAATGTGTCTAATAGGGTAGCCATGTCCTGAGATGTTTGGTTGTCTTTACTCAGACTTACTTTATATTTCCCACAACAGAGGACATGGCTGCATGGCTTCTTTTTTTTAAAGATTATTTTTTGAGCATTTTTAGGCCTTGACAGATGAAGAAATGAAAGGGGAAAGAGAGGGGGAATGACACGCAGCAAAGGGCCGCAGGTCGGAGTCGAACCCGGGCCCGCTGCGTCGAGGAGTAAACCTCTATATATGGGTGCTCTATATATGGGTGCCCACTCTACCAACTGAGCTATCCAGGCGCCCGTGTTCGGTCAACTTCTGTCACAAGATTTGTTTTCTTCAGAAAGTCAGGTCAATAATGGACCTCGACATCACATAGAGAAAAGCCATTACTTCAAATGGGGAGAATGTCTGTGCGAGCCAAAAAGCTCTGCGCTGATTTTGAACTAAAAGCTCAACTAAATAGAATTCCTGCTGCGCTGCCTCACCTGAGTGACAAGTTAATGTTGAGCTAGCAACGGATGCAGGATGCTTCGACACCGCTCAGTTGGTTTCGCAAAACATTTGTTCAGCACGGCTCGCTCCTTTTCTTTGTTGTGCGTAAGCAAAGACAATTGCGTAGGCTAGTTTACCGATATGGGTCACACAGACGATGCATTTTATGAACACTCCCTGCTGGAGTACATGGCATGCTTTTTTTTTTTGTGTTTGTGTATTAAATGTTTTTTCCCATGTTCAAACGGTAGCTTGAATTTTGAATACAAAATTACACTATTTTTATTCCATTATTTTGATTGTGATATTACCTCATTACGAGTTTTTTTAGGATTTGTTCCAACCAGCTAGCTTACTGTGCTGTAAAATGCAACTACTTATTATTTGACTTTATCGTGGTTCGCAGTAGAAGCCGGTGAAAGTGACTAACTTCATTCCCTTTTATGGAGAAGAGAGGAGCGGAGTAAAGGGATGACAGAGGCAATACAAGTAAAGATGACAGTTGAGCGGGGGACAACGGGGGGAAGAAAAAAGTGCTGCAGTGAAAGGAAAAGATGAGGAGAGAGAATGAAATAAGAAGTCTGAAGTTCAGTGAAGGGTACTCTCTGAGGAACAAAAAACCTTCAGTGGAACAAAAAGCAAGTGTTTCCCCTGAGGAAGACCGCCAGCTTAGAGAGAGAGAAGTAAAAGCATGACGATTTTAAATTAACGCACTTATGTTGTGTTTACCCCGAAGGTTTAAATTGTTAGGGGAGCAGAACATATCAGTGAGACCCAGATGTGCTCTAAACAAGCGCACCTTGGCCAGCCTTTGACTCTTGCTAAAGCCTGAGGTGGTTAAATTGGAGGTAGGAGGACCACAGAGGGAAGAAGCAGGGAGCTGTGTGTTGACAGAAGCAGATTGGCTTTGAATTGTTGGCTTTTTTATCTCACATTCAGGGTAGATCTGTTTAAGCTTTGGATTGAAATCAATCAATCAAATATTTGCTGTATTAATACTAAGGCCACTGTAGGCACAAGTGACAATTACAGGATGAGGGTTAATAATAAAATGTCCCAAAGACAGTCAAACTGACTCAGTCTCATGTCTTTTATACAGCAATATACAGTAAGTGTGCTAACATTATGTAACATAAGCCTCCATAAGCTACTGGTCATTGTTAGTCACCCACCAAGTAAAGTGTAGCAGAACACCCCCTTAGTGCGCTGATCAAGGCTGTGTTTTCTTGCTTATCAATTCAACTTTAGCGTAGTGTTTAGTCTACTGTAAGTCTATATCGACAACGTTTAATTTCCGGGATTGTTCAGGTGTCGCCGGAAATGCTGCCGGATGTCTCTCAATTTCGTCTGGATGTCCCTCACCTTCAGCTTTCCTTGTGTTGGCATTCTAAACTCTGGTGGACTTCTGAGGACTATGGTTAACTGCTCCTCAGATCTCTGCAGGGTAAATCCAGACAGCTATCTAGACTATCTGTCCAATCTGAGTTTTCTGTTGCATGAATAAAACAACCTTTCAACGTACATGTTCCACCAAAACAAGTTCCTTCCCGAGGCTATTTTGCAGAGGCACCGTCATTGTGTCCGCCGCCCAGGATGATTGTGATTGGTTTAAAGAAATGCCATTAAACCAGAGCACGTTTTCCTCCCATCCCGGAATGCTGTGTGGACTAGCCAGACCCTCCTCCGCAGCGCTGTGGAGGAGGGTCTGGTAATGTGAGACTAAAGAAAAGTTAACTATAATAATGATACTAATGATTACAGCCATTGTGCAAATGTTCAATATTTTTAAAAGCAGATGTAATTGGTTGTTTTTTTTTATGCGGTATTAGTGGAAACAGGGTCTGTGGGTGGACGTTTCTCATGGCTGACATCAGACACTTGGAAAGAGGAAGCTCCATTTAGAAAGTGCAGCTAGTTAGCCGAGCTTGCTAGCATTGGCACTGATTTCCACTTGATGTTTCTTTTCATTTGTTTAATTTGCTGAGTCATTGGCAGCTCCTGCACACTCAGTGTTGTTTTCGTCCCACATACGCAATGGGTGATCAATTTTATTCTTTCATGGGTCTAGTTGGGGTGACAGTGTTACCTCGTTGAATCACAACATGGAGTAAAACCGTACAGAGTCCCAGAATCACAAAATCAAAGTTGTGACTATGTGTGTCCATTGGAAAGTAAGAGGGTATAACAAACTATTTTTAGATAGATATTGGACCAACCAAATTACAATGACCGACGTCAGTCTGAACCAAAAAATACAAAATAAATAAACTTAAATTTCTTCTTTTTGGTAATCAGGATTTTGACAAAATAAGTCCACCGAAAAAAAGAAAGAAAAGTAACACCAAGGATATAAATACTGATTTCTTAGCAAAAAATATTTTTGATTTCAGTTTGACTTCCCAGTGCAGATCAGTCCATTTTGTGACAGGTAATGACTCAATTCATAAGTGTGTCAGTGTGGAGATTATTGCATATGAAGGTGTCCAGATGTGCAGCTTGACTGTCCCATTTAACTTCCAAACACAGCCCGTGTTTGCAGCCTGCATCAGTCTGATAATAACATTTCAATTCCACATGCAGTGTCTAGTACAATACATTCCCAGATACGTTGAATAATAATGCCCAGGATTGTTTCCCTGCAAATGTTTGGGTTCCTCATCTGGGCCTGAAGGGAGCCCGGGAGAGTTGGGAGTTTGACATGACTCTGCAAGGACAGCTCAAGGATAGCACAGGACAGCTGTCCCCACAGTCATTAAGCTGCCTCTGCCCCCATATGTGCTCATCATCCATGTTTTTCTCACAGAGGTCCCGCTCGTTCTCTCTGGAGGTTTTGTTGCCTTCACCCTGTCTCTCTCACTGCATGCTAGATAAATGCTGTCCTCTGCAGGCTCTCTGTCTCCATCTCTCTCCGTTCCCTTCTCCCTCACCCCTTTCTCACCCTTACAGTAGATGTCTCATTGATGATTGATGGTCCTGCTCTGTCCCCAGGCCCAGTCAGCCCTAAGAACAAGAATAAACTCATATTACAGTCATTCCTATGGGACTTTGGTGTCCAGAGAGCAAGAATCGAGAAGGGTGCAGAGAGTAGGAGTGAGGGCAGAGACTGTGGAGGGTAAGAGTTAAAGAAACGGGATGGTAAACGAGTAGAGAGAGCGACAAAAAGAATAGGGAAGAGGGGTAATAGCACAGAAAGAAAAACGGATGATAGATGAAGACAAACTAGAAAGTGATGAGTGGAGAAGAAGAAGTGGACAAGAAGTAGTGATAACGTTTCAGAGGACTCCTTCAGGGTTGGCATCAGGCCGCTGGCTTGGCAGATGACAAGTGTCTTTCTTCTCAGCCTCTATGTCTCTTAGACAGGCAATCTTGCTGCATGTCTCTTTCCCTTTCTTTCACTTGCTCCATTTGCGTGGGATCAATTGGTAGTTTAGGCCAAACTTCGCCCTGATCTTAGATTAGTACTGCCTCCCTGCTGTTTCTTTTACAGCAGGAACTAAATCAAGCTGCTTTCAGAAATCAGTTAAATGTGGATTGCACAAAGGGAGTATTATTTTTGACAGTTTACTTTTTCTGCACTTCTTTTTACGTTGTTTTTTTTGGTAAACATCATTAGCAGGAAAATTGCTCCAAATTGCAAATTGTAAAAGTAGAAAAAAAATAAAGGAAGGGTTGGAAATAAATAAAAAATACACTTTTTGCCAAAAGTTAGATGAGAAGATTGATACCGGTCATGTCTGTATGTAAGTATGTAGCTAAAGCCAGCAGACTGTTAGCTTAGCTTAGCATAAAGACTGGAAACAGCTTGACAGAGTCAACAACTTGGCTTTGTCAAGTGAGGAAAATATCCGATATGCGATAACGTTGTTGAATATCACAATAACAATATTACTTGCAATAAATAAACAGATATTAAAGGTGCTCTAAGCGATGTTAGGTGATGGTACTTCTTGTTGATGTTCGAAGTATTTTCAAACAAAACAGAGGCTAGCTCGCCCCTCCCTCCTTCTCATCCCGTCCCCTCTCCCTCCCTTCTGTGCTTCCGCGCACTAACCCCCCAACCCCCACCCGCAAATCCTTCTTGTCGGTTATTGGCTGGAACACTGTTTGTTATGTTTGGTGGTGCAGGTTGGCGCAGTTTGTTTTTGTTGCCGTTTGTGGAGCCTGGGCTGTCTACAGAGACCGTGTTTTTTTCACAGTGTGTTCAGGGGACAGGCAGCTAGCAGATAGTGAGGAGATGTTTGCTGTATGTGACAAAAAATGTTGTAGCCTAAAAAACGCGTCACATCGCTTAGAGCACCTTTAAAATGTACTCAGTTCTGCCTTTTTTCTGCTTTTAGTGTTCTACTAAAATACAACACATTGCTTGTTGAATTAACAAACAAAATAGTTTTTATTATTATTAACATTATTTTATTAAACAAATTGAACATTGAACTGAACACAAAAGACACCATCTTGTGTCTTTCACAATGTGTCGCAGTCTTTCGGGATCTGTTTATTGCGCATCACGATGGTGATAAAACACATTTTTTTATGGTGCAGCTTATATCTTTGTTTAAAGCTATAGTGCGTAGTTTCTGTCGCCCTGATGAGGAATTCTAAGTAATGACAACAAAACTGTCGGCGTGTCCACATGATACAAGCCTTCCGTGAAAGCGCACAGCCCCCCCCCCCCCCCCATGCAGTTGCTAGTAGCCAAGGAGGACACGGAGGATTAAAAAAACATGATGGACTCTTCAGAAGAGGTCATTATCTTCACTCGAAAGCAGCCAGACGACATAATCTTCTGAACATAGCCATACTGAGAAATACAGAGAGAGTTGTCTGGAGCTGATAGTCTTAATTAGCTTTGTAGCAACTCATTTGGCAACGGCTTGAATGTAACAAACTTTAATTAATATCAAAAAGTTACGCACTAAAGCTTTAATCCGCACTACAAAAGTGTAAAAACCGACACATGATTTTATGGGGGGTTATGTGCTATTTCTGGCTGGCACTGTTAACTTCATTGAGTCATAGCTAGTTGTCTGGCAGCTAGTTGCCTGGCAGCTGGTCCCAGCTTGTGGCTTCTACACTTTTGCTGGTAAGCGTAGTTTGTTACCTTTGAACAAAGCCCGACTAGCTGTTTCCACCTGTGTACAGTCTATATCCTATGCTTTTTTCCCCCCAAATGTTGGTTAAGAGAAAACTCCTTAATTCTCTCTGTCCTCACATCTTCATTGTGTCTCTCTGTGTCTCCATTACTACAGTGTGAAGATGGTGCTGCTGTGGACGGCCGGCGACATCTTCAAGACCACCTACTTTGTGATGAACGAAAGCCCGGCTCAGTTCTGGGTTTGCGGTTCAGTCCAGATCATAATCGATGTGGCCATCCTGCTGCAAGTCCTTTTCTACAGCCAAGACACACGGGTCAAGTTAGGTTGAACATGGCTGTTGCTTTGGGTGGCGAAAACCTGGGCTTGTGTCTAAGTTTTAACGAGTCTGATCATGCAAGGCTTTTTAATAAAATCAACTGCAAGACATGAAAGACATTTAGCATCAAGGAAACAGAGAAAACCAAAGTCAATAGATTAAGTTGTCTTTTTTTTAGTGTTCAGCCTTGTTTCAAAGTATTCTGCATATGGGTATCATGCAGACCCAAAGAAGTTACCTTCAAGTGCAATTAAGCAAATAATTTTAGCCTTGAACAAACTACTAAGCATTTTCAGTCAAGCACTTATAGCCAAACTTTTGGCTTTACATTGTTATTAAGATAAGGCAGTAGTTTGGTGAATTTTTAGCATTTTATACTATTTATTTGTTCTCTGTTGAACATTACCTGGATCCTGGAAGTGCAGTGGACATGGAAACTGTGAGAGGGAACATCACTCACATTGGCAGCTCACTAACAGCAGTTCTGTGCTGCTGTACTGGCAGCTGTAGCAACTAGCACGGCACTGGAGTCTACTGCCTGACTGATGAGTCTCCCACTTCACACTCCACACCTCACTGGACTCTTCTCATGATGCATGTACATTGTGTGTGTGCGTGTGTTTGGGTGTGGCATGCTTGCTGGTCTGTGCAGCCAAAATAATTTTTTGCCGTTGGCCTCCAGCTGCTTAGCAAAGCCCACAGTGCGTACACCAAGTAATGGTAACTACATAGGACATCAATCTTTGTGTTATGACTCTGCTTTGTAGCTTAATTGCCAAGCGATACAGGTCTACCACAAAGTATGTGAAAGACAATGAAAAGTGCTGCGATGCTTTGCACTGTACCTCAGTCACAAAATCGTTTGTAGACACCAAAGGACACAATATTACTGAATATTTGTGGCATTTTCATCACATATGTCCTCGTCCCATTACTGCTGATTTTGTGATGTCTCTTTGTTTGTTTTTTTCAAAAAACACTCTTGTTCTTTGAGACAGTTACAGAATTACTCATAAGCAGCTAATTTAATTATGCTGGATCTTTTATTGATATATACCCGTCGCCCACTTTTTGACTCCTAAGCATCAAATACTTACAGTATATAAAATGTAACCAGGTCAGAATTGGTTTAGTCCTGAATAAATGTACCTTAAGGGACTGTATATAGAGGATGTTGTAACTTAAGTATAACTATATATAGTATATATCTTATTGCCCATCATATAACCAACATAATACCTGAGGATATATAGTTATTTGTGTAATTATTAACTATATCCAGGGATGGCTAAAATATGTATATATATATATATATATAAATCCAGGGTGAAAAACATTAATGAAAGACCACTTCCTACCCTCCCTTTAGCTAAAAGAAAACCTTTTCTGACCCTGTATTAACCCCAAATAACTTTCATACAGTCCTTTAAATGAGAGTATTTATTTTCCCTTTCTTACAGAGGACAGAAACATTGAAACCTGATTTATCCTTTCCAACCTTCCAAAATGCAAAAATGTTCACAAAAATGTTCACTTCTGCTTATAATCAAAACGCTAATTTAAAAAGATAGCCTCTCAAGGCAAGCTGTGGTTCTTTCACCAAAAGCACCGCAGGATGAAACAGATCAGTAGCAGCAGCTGATCAGTAGTCAGCGCAGTCAGTTTCTTTTTGCTTCCCCCTAGGCATGATTTAATTAAGTAGTAAAACTACTCTACCTGCCTATTAAATCTTCCAGTCACCTTTATAACTTAGCAGCCAGTTTTTGCCCATCTGTTAATCTACACCTTTCTGTTTTTAGTTTTTCTTCAGTAAACATCCTGTTGAAGTTACACATTGCAGTGGTTATGGTCTGCATCATGCAGACAACCTCCTCCTGGATCCATTATGCCTCAGCCATAGGATAACATTTGTTAAGGTAGCAGAATTGCATCTCAGTGGAATTTAGTGTTATTCTCGGGGTCAGCATGTAAAATATATGTCTATTGTAAATGAAAGAAAATTTTGATAAACTTCTAAATTGGATTTTCATAATAATCCATAAGAGTTATATAAATATAACAGTGAATGAGTATCATGTCACGTTTTACCTCCGTTTGCACTAGTTTGACATTTTTGGAATTGCTGACTTTTTTGGCTTTCTTGCAGGAAGTTAGATCAGAAGATCAATACCACTTTCATGTCTGTATGATAAATATGAAGCTATAACCAGCGGTCAGTTAGCTTAGCTTAGCATAAGGTCTGGAAATGGGTAAATAGCTAGCCTGGCTCTGTGTAAAGCGTTAGCTTCAGAGGTGCTGGTTGGTAGGTTTTGTTACCTTTATCCAGAGCCAGGCTAGCTGCTACCACAGGTTTCCAGTCTTTATGCTAAGCTAACTGTCAGACACAAGAGTGGTATTGATCTTCTCATCTAACGAAGAATAAAGAATAAATGTATGTTCCCAAAATGATTGTTTTTAGGTTAATCACTTCATTGAACGTTTTATTATCAATCATTGTAAGGCATTATAAGGTTTCAGGCCAATAGAGAAACTAATACAATCTCAAAGGAAAAGCACTTCATTCTGTTTTTTTAATAGGTCTCATAATAGTATAGAATCAATTTATGTCATATATGTGTATGTATGAAAATAACAAACCTTACTCAGAGGGAATGTTGGAATATTTTGGGATTATGTGTTTGATGGATGCACCTCACTGTGACACATTATGTAGGAGTCTTTGCATTCATAAGTGTTTTTCTGCTGGTGCTGTAACACATCTCAAATATTTTTGGGATCGGTCAAAATTACAATTATAGGTGTCCAGGTTGCTGATGGACTTTTCTGACATGCGGCTACGACTGCAAGCTTTATTGTTCTGTGACCTTACATGTTGTCATTCAGTACATGCATTCTTCAATTCCAGTTATCTTACATTACATCTGTAAACTGCCTTATTGGAAGATGCATGTGTCTTATCTCCTGTACCCTGCATAACACAGTTGTTTTGAAATTGCATTATTTCTGTATTCTATTTGGTCTTATCACCAGATGTGTATCTTTTGTATTGTCTCTCTCGGTAGACAAACAGCACCCTCACTGGATTTAGTTTAACATTTGTGCTCCCTGTAGCATTTTCTTTTCAAGGGCAGTAGCACAGATTAACACACACACTGCCCGGTTGTGATAATCGCTCCACCAAATTCACATTATGGTAAACATTACAACTGCAACACTGATAAGAAATAGGTTGCTTGTCATTTCTGAGGAGGGAGAGACTGTTACTTCAACCAGATGCAAGTTATATATTCCCTGTAGCATGAAACAATTTATTAATTATCAGTTATGACAAAGTGACAGAGTCCATAAAAAGATTAGTGTGACTTTTAGTTTTCATTTGATGTTTCTTCGTGCAACTAGTGTACCAGATCTATTATCTATTATTAGATGTAAAGGTCTGTGACAGTATACAGTGACATATCACATATGGAAATTGTGTGTACACTGTATGTGAAATATTTCTCATGATATTTTTCATAAATATAGAGTATTTATATTTCAGCATGTGTTCTTGTGTCGTTAATGGCAATATGTTTCGAAATGAATGAATGCCTTGGATCTGAGTCCATCAGGCTTACAGCTGGATTTAGACATGATTTCTACCCAAAATGTGCATTAAAACCTCATGTGAACCCTATATTTTATCTAGATCAACCAGTAATATCAGATGAATCATTTTACACCTGTATATAAATCTCCCCCCTCCACCTATCATACAGAGCTGTGATAGAGTGAGTGTGTGCCTGCTGTCCTGGGAAAACCTTGAATTCCACTCTTTGAAAGGATACTGAGAGTGTACCTGTGCACAAAATAAATCATGAAAAAAGATGTATACACCAGCACAAGAACAGTTCATATCCCTGACAGTAAGCAGTGCAGAGCAGCACTGCGTATGGATAGTAAAATATTTAAAGGGATACAGTAGATAATGGGAGGCTGTTGATGGTTTATAGATGAGTTAGACAAGGACAGACTGTGCGCTGCACCTGTTTGCTGCCTTCCCTGTACTCATCTCCTGACCTGGCTTGTACTGTACATCCATTAATAAGTTGAGTCAGACTTGTTCCCATGATATATTCAAGACTTTCCATAGTTGTTCATAATGGACCTCTCTGGCTGGCTGCCATTCTCTGCCTTCCTGTCTTTCTGTCCACCCATCCATCAGCTGATCAACTGACGCGTCTGTCTGTACAGTGGCTTGTTTTAATGATTGATGAGGTGGGCTAAAACAGTCCTCCTGCACTTCATGTCTGTGATGTGCCGCACTGCCCCGTCCTGCTACATGTATTAAAGTGCTCATATTATGCTTTTTGGCTTTTTCCCTTGCCTTTATTGTGTTATATATCTTTTTTTTGTATACGTTATAGGTTTACAAAGTGAAAAAGCCCAAAGTCCACCATCTCCAACAGAAAACACTGTTCACAAACTGCTCCAAACAGCTCTATTGCAGTCCTTCCGTAACAAACGTCTGTCACTTTGTAACACACGTTATAATGCTCGCCTAGCTGCTAGTGTGGCTCTCCCTCATACTCTGCTCCTGACTGGCTAGTAGTCCTTACCTAGGTACTGAGCATGTGCGACTCCCAAAAAGATGGTATAGAAGTGAGATATCTCACTCTGTAGCTAAAACAGAGAGCTCAACACACAGGGTGAAAAGAGGAGCTGCAGCAATGTGCAGTACAACAAAAATTCGGTGTTTTTTGAAAATTAAACCATGTAAACCTTTTCTGATAGAACCTCTAAATACAATTATGAACCTGAAAATGAGCATAATATGAGCACTTTAATGATAGTGTGTCGTCATGTCTGTGAAAGACCCCCATTGAGTGTTCCAAACTTCAGTTCATAAACTGATTTTTGTCAATGTCAGACTTAGTGCACTTACATACTCCCGGAATGTTCGGCGCAGATTAGAAAAACGTCTTTTTTACTAGAGATGCAAATTACACGTTTTATCACGATAAGGTATTATATCAATTGTTAGGACAACGATACAATATTTACTGATACCACTTAGAAACAAGTAGCTTGGGGCGCCTTCGTAACTCACCTGGTTGAGCTCCCCACGTTCCAAGGCTCAGTCCGTACCCCAGCAGCCCGGATTGGAATCCAACCCTTCCAATACCAGCCCTTTGCTACATGTCATCCCCCGTTCTTTACCCCCCTTTCCTGTCTTCATCTGTCCTATCAAATGAAAAAAATTAATTAGCTTATAGGCAATACCAGGCCAACAATGTAAATCATTATCATAAATTTTGGTCCTGGCATGAACTGTCTGCTTACTGGAAGAATACCCATCAGACTATAGAGGAGGCAATCAGAATCTCCATCTTCCTCGACCAGAGCCAACAAGTTGATGTAATACAGCTTTACTAAAATATTAAACAGGATTTGCTTCCAAACTGCCATTAACAGCTACAGCTGTAGTAAATGACTTATATAATCCAAAAACAATTCATCCTATAGTTGGATAACCCTGTGCATTAATCAACAGCACCCAGATGTGTATGTTTTGAAAACATCAATTCAACCGAATCCCATCTCATATCCACAAATAGCTACAGTTCTTAGGAGCTGCTGTCTTCTTGCCATGTTTTGTTATCAAAGTAGATTACCAAAGTGGACATATGGCCATCCATTTTCCTCCTTTAATCAAGGCCGAATCACCCCTAATAAAAGGAGAAATGAGTTTGGGAGATAGATAGAAAGTCAGATCAAACTCATTTTGTTTTTGGGAAGCAGGCAGATGGTCTTACAGTAATAGGCTAGGCAAGCAGCAGAGCCACTCTAAGAGCTCATCAGCTGGAGAGTGAGAGAAAAATGGACTGCTTATATTGTCATCAAAACTAATAAAAAAAAAACATTTTATAGCTCATTCCTAGTGGGAACCACTTCTGAGATTGAGCTTTGACCCCCTCTCTGGTCAAAAAGTGGATGACGGGGCACTGAAAGGAGGAGAAGAGAGGCTCTGAAGACAGAAGGCAGCGCAAACAGAGGAAAATATATGTTTTTGGGGAATATGACAACCAGATGGTCTTCCAATGCTGTGATGTTTCTTAGCCCTGCAGGCATAACTTGGAGCACTTAAATGAAGAGGGAGAAAGCAGAAGAGGAGACATATGCAGAAATTAAGTTATGGAGCTGTGAAGTTTTTTTTTATTACAGTAATTGCCAGCATTAGAGAGAGCATGAAATAAAAGCCAAAGACAAACATAGCAAATATAAGGCAGACCAGAGGGAAAGGCAAAGTGCAACTCAAACTGTATGCTTTTGGGAAATGTAGTGTAGCCAGATGGCTCTGGGTTTAGAGCAGTCTCATGGTCCCACAGTCCAGGACATTCAGTTCCCCCCCCCCAGGCATGTAATGACAGGCTGGGCACAGCGGGACAGGATCAAACTCTCAAGATGGATGAGTTATTTCCTAGGTCACCGACTGCGGAGAACAGCTAGGTGCAGGGAGGAAGACAAGGACAAAGTAATAGTAATAAAGAGGGGTGTTTTCTAAACTGACCCTCATGCACTTTGAAATCTCTTCATTGTTTCCTTGGATTTGGTTGCTAAACCAATATAAGAACCAATATGCGTAGGCCTGTATGTCTAATTTGAAGCCTTCACTTTAGATTTTAAAAGCCTTTTACATAACACTTGTGAAGTGACAGTGTAACATTCCTTTATATTACATTCATAAAGCTTTTCAATGTGGAGATCTTGTGCATCCGTATCCGTCATATAGGCTACAGGGACTGTATAGGGAACAGGAACAGATTTCACGCTGTGCTATATGGAACAAGGGCAATAGCTGTTGTGAGTAATGCAGAGAGAAAATCAAAGAGAGTTTTTCTGCACACTTCTGCAAGATAAGCCTGCCTTCCTTACATCTTATTCTTGGAGGTACGTAACTTTTTCTCCACCTCACAAGGAAGAGGCAGTGATGTGTTACGTGTCAGTGTAGTTTGCAGTCTCTGTTTGATTCAGTTCCACGTAGCTATTCAGGTTGTAGATTCAGCAACTCTGTTTAAAGCTACACTAATCAGTATTTTAATATTACTGTAACAATGAATCAAATCCCACAGAGAATTATTACCAGACTGCAGTTCCCCTCAGCTCTACTGAACATTCTTACTTTCTGTGTTCTTGTCAGTCTGGTCTCCAGCAGCAGCAGGCAGCTGTTTTCAGGGAAAAAACTCTGACAAACCCACTGTTTGCTATCTGTACGGCACCAAATGGCAGCCAGGCAAAGTTAGCGCCTAGGTGAACATAGAGAAGCATTTGGCAGCAAGGTGTTGGTGGAAACACGAAAAAAGAGCTAAAAGAAGAGGGACTATTGGATTTAGGAGGCCAAAATCACAATGTTGCTCTGTGTCTGAATGCATACGACTTCTGTTTAACACAGAACTTTAAAGGGTGTAACTATGCAACCCAGTCTCACGGAAGTTTGTGAAATGGTCACGTTATTTAATATATTGATTCGTGTACACGGACACGTTTATCTCGTTTTTTCCGTGGTGTCAGCACGTTTTTTTAAACTAATCGACTACGGTAGCGAGTAGTATAAAAGTCCAAAAATCTGCGTAGGGAGGTTGGTCGGGATGGTGGATGGGTCAAACAGCACAGGACTTTCACCCAGGAGACCAGGGATCGTGTCCCGCGTGTCACGTTTCCTTTCCCCGTTCTTCTTTTCCTAAACCCAACCGTCCCGTTGTTGTCCAGCGTCCCCCGGAGACCGGGGATGGTGTCCTGTGTGTCACGTTTCCTTTCCCCGTTCTTCTATGTGCTGGGCACCATGAAAAAAACGAGATAAACGTGTCAGAGTACACGAATCAATAGATTAAAAATAACGTGACCTTTTCACGAACTGCCGTGAAACTGGGTTGAACTATGTTAGTGTTGTTGTTTTTATATCAATAATGCATCTTTAGGTTTTCTGATTTGGGTTTGGTTTTAGTATTTTACATAGTATACTGTGAATTGACGGTGAACTATCAGCAACAATAATTGATTGATAATTGATTAATCAAGTCAGTATTTTAACAAATCATGCCAAAGAATTCAGTACGTTTTGGATCAAAATGTTCATATTTCCTGGTTGTTTTTATCTTCTCTGGTAGTAAAATAGATATCTTTGGGTTTTGGACAACACAAGACATTTGAATTTCATCTTGGGCTTTTGGGTATAGGGCTGGGTATTGTTTTAAAAAAATTACGACACAATACCTTTTATTTACCATTTTCTAAAATTAAACCAAACGATGAATCAATTACAGTAATCAAGAAATTAACATGCATATTAGTCATATCTGTCAGTGAGTGCGTCGCCTGGGAAGACCCAATAAGAAGAAGAAAAATACCACTGTGTGCCATAGTGGGAAAGCTATAAAGTCTTTAGTACCAAGCAAGCAGCTATTTACTTCTAGTGTATCCATTTTATTCAAATAAAACAACCACTGGATGCTTTTAATTTAATTTATTTTAATCTCCCTCTTTAAGCAGTGCTTAGTGACTGTTGAAGGTGTAAAGCATGCCTGAAGCAGGCAGATGGTAGAGGCTCAGTGCAGCTCCACGCAGCATGAAGAGCTCCTGATGGATGGTCTCATCTGGCCTGCGACTCCAAGCAGGGAGCCAGGAGCACAACAGAGATCAGAGCAGAGCCTCACAGGTCATACATCGCACCACGGACAAAATGTAAAGGACATGCATCACACCTGAGTCAATCTATAAAAGAAGCTGTATGCACTGACCTCTATATCATTTATAGGAGAGATGGGATGCTGCTGCAGTATGTTTCGCAATAGAAAGGGTGTATTTGAGGCTCCTGTAGCCACTGTAACTCAAGTCTCCTTGAGGATAAACAAGCTCAGTTGCCGAGACTTCACCAACTGCTCCCCTATGGAGTACATGTTTTTTGTTTTGCTGTGCTGACATCTTCCATCTGAAGATCAAGTCCACAGATGGCCAAACAGCTCCCATCTTGATGTCCTTCAGGTTTATTTTGGAATCATTAGTTCTCTGAAGGGGACAGGTTCTTCTATCCATTCTAGACATTTTTCTCTATTTGGAGTTTGTGTGACTGTTAGCCACATTGTGTGTGTGTGTGTGTGTGTGTGTGTGTGTGTACGTGTGGGTGTGTACATGCTGTCTATCATGACGGAGAATGCAGCACAGTGTCATGTTACGTGGGACGAAGACATTAGTTGCTGTTGTGAGAGTGGAGCCAGACGACATGCCTGCCGGCCAGTAAACTGATAGGCAACAACAGAGACTAAACTGCAGGAAAAGGAAGATGACAGGAGAATATAGCGACCGTGGAGAGAATTTACCTTGCACACAGTATCAGCTCAGCAGGATTTTGGCCATTGTCACTGAACATAATCTGGTGTGTTTTAGAATCGTCCAATAATGATGTTCTTCTCTGGTAATTGGGTTTCATGAACAGACTGCGTTTTGAAAAGTGATTAAACAATTCAATTCAGTTCAATTTTATTTATAGTATCAAATCATAACAAGAGTTATCTCAAGACACTTTACAGATAGAGTAGGTCTAGACCACACTCTATAATTTACAAAGACCTAACAATTCTAGTCTCTGTTGTTGCCTATCAGTAACAATTCTGTAACCCCGGGCGTGAGGCCTGTGGTCAGATTAAACTGTTGTTCTGAAAAGAACAGGAAAATTATGAGACCGGCAACAGGTATTGCGTTTCCTTCTCTCGCCTCTGCCAGACTAAAGACGAGAGTCGGCTACAGCCACAATATGCCGTCTCACTGGGAGGTGAAGCCCCCTTGTGGTGGACATTTGGAATACAGCTTATAAAATGAATTTACACCAAACGAAAGAAATGAGGCCCTTATAAAGCAATATACATATGCCAACTATTCAAAATATACATTATTAAACCACATAATGTGACCACACATTGCTGGGCATCACAATTCCAGTTATTCCCCCAAGAGCAAGCATTCAGTAGCGAGGAAAAACTCGGACAGACCCAGGCTCTTGGTAGGCTGTGTGTGCCGGTTGGGGGTGTGATGAACAGTGGCAATAATAGTCACAATAAAGATAATGGAACTATAACTAGAAATAGTTGTTGTAGTAGTTCATGGCGTAGCAGGGCACTGCAGGGCGTAGCAGGACACAGCAGGGCGTAGCAGGACGCAGCAGGGCGTAGCAGGGCATAGCAGGGCACTGCAGGGCGTAGCAGGACGCAGCAGGGCGTAGCAGGACGCAGCAGGGCGTAGCAGGACGCAGCAGGGCGTAGCAGGGCATAGCAGGGCACTGCAGAGCGTAGCAGGGTGTAGCAGGGCATAGCAGGGCGCGGAGCAGGACCATGGTGACAGCTGCAACCATGATTTAGGTGCCACCCTAATCCAAGGAAAACTGCTAAGGACTCCAGGGAATAAGCTCCCCAGAGCTAGGTTAGTAACAAGTATTTCTGGGATATGGATGCACACAGATGGAAAGACAGAGGAGAGAGAAGCTCAGTGCGTCAAAGGAAGGAAGTCCCCCGGCAGTCTAAAACTATAACAGCATAATTAAGAGCTGGTGCAAGGCAAACTGAGCCAGTTCTGTAAGGGTTGGTGGATAAATCTGACGACTATGAAGAGAAGCAGAGAAGAGAAGGGGTGCCGTGTCTGCAGCTATACTAATAATAATCTAATGAGGATAAATTAATATACAGTGTTGATAATCAATACATTGTTTTAGGTATAGAGCACTGCTGCATTATGTGAGAAAATGTGTATAAAGCCTTTTGCGGCTCCAGAGGGAGCTGCGTGAAGTCTGATGATTTGACTCAAGTGATGTCACTAATAAAGAGAATCTGGGGGGTGGATATAGAAAGAAGTGAGCTTACCAAGCCTCTGTAGCCCACTCCTCATCTCTGCTCGAGGCTATATTACCTGCTTCTAGCATAACACACTTGTAGTGCATCGATTTAAAAAAAAATCTTTTTGTAAACTGTGTTAGACGTGCAAGTTAAATCGATGTAGCACTCTTTAACCACAATAATTCCCTCACCTTAACCATATAGTAGGTGCCATGCGCAGATATTTTTGAAAGTGTGACATTTCACAACATAGCATTAAATGTAAAAAAACATTTTTATTTGCAGAATAGTCCAACGTTCTTATCCTGTGATAGGATTTGAAAGATTGCTGTGTGTTATGAATAGTGTTTAAACAAGTAGTCAGTTAATTCAGTAGCTGATCGGAAGAAAATAATCACCAACAATTTTGAAAATTACTGATCCTTTTAATCAAGTCATCTTTTAAGAAACAAAGGCAAATATTTGCTGTTTCCAGCTTCTCAAATGTGAAGATTGTAAAACACAATCTTCACATTTGAGAAGCTGGAAACAGCAAATATAGATAAAATATCTTTATGTGTTTTAGACTGCAATTGGCATACTTTCTATCATGATTTTCTGACATTTTATAGACCAAACGATTAATCAGTTACTACCAAAAATCCAATATTTATAATATCCAGATGTGAAATTATCCATCACTCTTGTTAATGTAACAAAGTTGTTTTGTGTACTTAAAATCTGTACTTTGTATCACAAGAGTTACAGAGTGAAAAGGAAAGTCACATGAAAAAGTCCTGATAAACTGTGAAAAAGGAACAAAAGAAAGAAGGTAAATCAGCAGCTGCTGATGTGAACTGCAGAGAGGGGACACTTCCACTCACCTGACACTGTGGAAAAGATACATGTTGTAAAGATGTTATAGTGGGACAGAGAGACAGAGTGGACTGGTTATAATGGGACAGAGACAGAGTGGACTGGTTATAATGCGACAGAGAGACAGAGTGGACTGGTTAAAGTGGGACAGAGACAGAGTGGACTGGTTATAATGGGACAGAGACAGAGTGGACTGGTTATAATGGGACAGAGAGACAGAGTGGACTGGTTAAAGTGGGACAGAGAGACAGAGTGGACTGGTTATAGTGGGATAGAGAGACAGAGTGGACTGGTTAAAGTGGGACAGAGAGACAGGGTGGACTGGTTGTAGTGGGACTGGTCCACTCAGTTGTTACCACCCTAACTCATATGACTGATGACTGGCTGAGAGACATTGAGCAAAAGAAACTAGTGGGTGCTATCATGTTTGATTTTACAGCAGCATTTGATATTATTGAACGTAATTTATTATTAAAAAAACTTGAATGTTATGGTTTCTCTCAGTCTGCAATATTATGGAGGAAGAGCTGTTTAACAAACTAGTCTTTTTTGATGGTAGCTACTTGGATGTTAGAGCGGTGAGCTGTGGAGTGCCCCAGGGCAGTAGTCTTGGGCCTCTGTTATACACTATTTTCACAAATGATTTACCACGTGTTTTAAATAAGGTCAGTATATCGATGTATGTGGATGATTCAACTATTTATATGTCGTTACCTACATCTCATGAGTTAAACACAACCCTAGTTCTTAATGTTTCAAAGGCAAAAAGCATGATAGTAGGTTCACATTATACTCTTAATAATCAACCTGACCTGAAACCTTGTTTAAATTATGTATCTGTTGAACAGGTCCATGAGACCAAATTTCTAGGAGTGATTATAGATAGCAAATAATCATGGACAAAGCATATAAATAAGATGGTTGTTAAGATGGGAAGTGATATTTCTGTTGTTAAAAGATGTGCACCATATTTGTCACAAAGCTCAACCAAGGTGGTAATTCACGCTTTAATATTGTCTAATCTTGACTATTGCTCAGCAGTATGGTCTAATGCAGGGGTCACCAACACAGTGCCCGCGGGCACCAGGTAGCCCCCAAGGACCACATGAGTAGCCCTCAGGCCTGTTCTAAAAATGAAAATTGAATATTGATATTATCTGTTTCCCACCTTGTTAAGTCATTGTTGATAATTATTGATAATGAGAAATCATTAACGTGATCAGTGTCTTCACATAGATGACTATCATTAATCATTAATAATCATATATAACTAAAGGCAAACTGAGCAAATTTGTTATTTCAGAAGAGTGTATCAAACTGGTAGCCCTTCGTATGACTCAGTACCCATGAAGTAGCTCTCAGTTTCTAAAAGGTTGGTGACCCCTGGTCTAATGCAACTCAAGTATAACAAAATGCAACTAAAAAAAAAATAACAAAATTGCTAATGCTAATTTTCTTAGCTTTACTACTACTAAAAGTGACGAATACTATTAAATGAATGGTCATGTATAGAGCAATGCAAGAATGAAATGTGCTACCTAAACAAATTACACAAGAAGGCAGTAAAATGATTTAAAAGTTTAGTTAAGACATATCTATTCATTGTTGAGAAGTTGAGCAGGCACAGAAACTACATTGGTTGAGGTTTAACAAAATATGGTGGGTTCATTTGTGAGAAGTGTCCTAAGAGGGTGAAAGAGATGTTATGTGACGATAGCATGTTGCTGTAACTGTCTTCTTAAAAGTGTTGAAACATGAATGTATGGAATGCCCTATGACTGCACTGGTGGAGCTGTCCTGCCTATGTGTCTGTCTTTGTCTTATGTGTGTATTTTGTTATTATCATATGAGTTGTGTCATGAAATGATATTGTTTTTGTTTAGTTTCTGTCTTATAATTTCCTATTCTGTATTGTTTATGATGTATTGTAATGTGCATATTAATTATTGCATTGTCCGATGCAGGATCTAATGAGGATCCTGAATAAATAAACAAACAGTGGGACAGAGAGGCAGAGTGGACTGGTTATAGTGGGACAGAGTGGTTCTTGTTTCACTTCTTTTCAAAGGCTCCTTTTTCTTTGTCTTTTTTTCTCCAGATTCCCTCTCCAGAGCCACCTTAAATGACTCCATAAGTGAGTTTAATAGAGGGGAGTGCAGTCCGAGAGTGAAATATCCACCTTGTCTTTTTTTCGCCAGATTCCCTCTCCAGAGCCATCTTAAATGACTCCATAAGTTAGTTTAATAGAGGGTAGTGCAGTCCGAGAGTGAAATATCCACCTTGTCACTGTGCCCCAGCTGGCCCCCAATTCGAAGCAGAATTGCCAGCCTTTTGTGTTATTCGCCCTATGTTCTCTGGCTCAGAGGTGTGTGTGTGTGTGTGTGATTGTGATTGTGATTGTGTCTGTAAGTGGTTGCAGTCCCCTTTTTGCCTCAGCAGCACTCTGCTGCTTTCTCTCCTGTACTAGTTGGCATGTATGGTCACGCACGCAGCACACTCATATAAACACATCTACTCATCCACCCACACCAGCTGTTCTTTTGCACTAAGACAGAGTGCCTCAGCAATAGCAGCAGACACAGAAAACATCAGCAGCATATTTTACATAAATTCCGCTGGCCTTGCACAGCCACTCACTGGTTAGGGTTGGATCAAGACTGCTAAAAAGCTTTTGTAACAACCCTTCTTACACTCTTTTACGGCCAATTCCTCCATTCCCTCAGCAATTAGCTCAGGATTAGATTGAGGTCAGCACCCTCAACTCCATTGCGTTCCCATTTTGTGTAACGTTTTAATCAATTCCAATTCCTTTCCCTCCAAAACAAGTTCATTTTCCCACCTTCCTTTCTATTTTTATGCTTCAATTTAGATTCAAATTAAACCACCTCTTATCTGGCAGTTAAACAGAACACTTGGACATTCTATTGTAGCTTGTTGGATATTAATCTTCTGGTAGAAGCTATTTCCTGCTCCCAGGTGAGGTAATTAGAATGTCTTTATATGGAAAGAAGTTTATGACAAAAAGGGGCTGCACGTACCATTAAATACCATCACCAGGCCCCAGACTATCTATTGGACAGGTGATGTAAGCAGGTGGGGCTAAGGATGATGGTGATGATGCAGACAATGATAAACACAGCCACAATGAAGATAATTATATGGGTCATAACCCTCATTGCCATCAGTGCCAAACCGATTTCCTCCCACAAGTACTAAAGGCGTAGAAGGCACAGTGTCCATTTCACAGTCCATAGGGTTTACGCACCATTACTGACTACCACTGACGGGTATTGAACCAGTGGTCATTTGCATGTTATGGTACTGCATTTAGCTTGATGAGCTCAGGCTTTACAGCACACCTTAGAGCATGTGGCGGATGGGGATTTAACCAGAGGTCATCTGTGTGAGGTGCGTGCCAAGATAACATAGCATCTTCTTGCAGCGCTTCTTGTCATTAAGCTGTAAGTGAACAAAAATCTCATTAAACTCATCAATTCTAAGTTTTTTTTCTGGATAATGAGGTGAGATGCTGAATACGACAACTGAAAAATGTTGTTGCAAAGCTTATAATTTGCTGAATGCAAAATATCAAATCAAGTGCCTTAGAAGTGTCAACACAGTGACAAAGCCTTTAATCCTGTAAAATCTGGTTTGGTTTTTTTAATTATGTTTTTTTTTTTGTTGCTGCTGACAACCATTTGACAGAGTAACTAAATGAACACATACAGTGTGAGCTGAATAAGTCGTCTAAAGCCAGCATTGGTACTATTCTTTGTTTTTGATGGAATATGTATAGGCTAATTTGGCGTTTTACAGTAGTTTGGGGAAATAAACTAACCAATGTAAAGAAATGTGCTACTATCATACAGTATACTATTAAATAGGCTTTTTGAGACCTAACCAGTTATCAAGTTTGCCTGGCTTACTATAACTTACAGTACATGGCAATGCTGCTGTAGCATTGTAAAAGTAGCATTGCCTGTTATCTTGGCTAGCAATTCTGTCAGGGTCTCTTTAATGTACTGTGGCATTACGTTATACGAGTAACGTAGGCAAACTATAGCTAGCTAGTAAATGTTCAGTCCCCTCCAGGATTTTTTTGAGATTGTTGTGATCCAAAATGCCTGATTTTGTGGGAGCTTTTATAAACAATTTCGATAAAAGTTGCTAAGTTGTTTTTTTTTGTATAGTTTGGGGAGAATAAAACTACTTTAGGCTGAGTTGTCTTAGTAACCTTATCAAAAAGGCTCAGGATGCTGCAAATGTTGATATAATATGAAAATGGCTGGTGGATTTAAGACTTCTTTTTTATTGAAATTCAAATTTGAACATATGTGTCAGTGGCTTGTTGATCTTTAGATTGTTAGTTAATTTCCTATCCTGGCCTGGGACACACATTCGGTTTGATAAGGTACTTATTGGACTTTAACTTATTGCTCTTACAATAACGAGCGTAGCTGTCCTCAATTTAGGTCATCGTGTCGTCTCATCTCCGGTTTTTCCTGCATCCACCATATGTGTTTGTGTGTGTGTGTCAGTCGCGGGGGGAACTGAGCAGCAGCCCCGCCCGCTGCAGAGAGCTGACAGGATTGAAACAGCAGCCGCTGACGTTAGAGTGAAAAAACGTTACAGCGTACATTGATGTTAAAATGTGTACAGGTTGGCAGGACGGTCTGAAATGTTTTGCACGGTCTTTCGCTGTACGTTTTGTTGGTAAATGTGAGATGTTCGAGTTACACACGTCTTGTCTTACAAGGAAATTAATTTGACGGGGAATTCCGGTTATTGGTCAAATTTGCGGAAAAGTTGCGGTGATTGGTCAAAATTGCGAGTCGCACCAAAGTCGCAGTGATTGGTTGAATTCACGTGAATTTGCGCGACATCGCGAAAGTAACCCTGTGTCTTCAAATGAATTGCTGAATTCTTTTTAGGTTGTAAATCCAGTTACTTTTTTTTCTCTCTGTCACCATTTTTGTTTCATACAACGTGTTCCAAAATGAAAAAATTAAGTCACACTGGAGCTACGTTTTGTAGCCAGGATATTGAAATATATTAAAGGTCCAATATGTAATACATTTACTGTAATAAATCCAAAAATGACCCCGATGCGTCATCAGATATTAAGGAAGAAATACTATCTTTTCTGACTGCAGAGCAGCGCTAATGCCAGTATTTTCTCATTTTTTCGTTCCGTGTCAGAATTTGTTTGTGTTGTTATCAACTGCCCAGTGAGATTTATTTATTTTAAGTAGGTTTTGTATCCTCTTCCATGTGCACAATTATCTGGGTATCATAACCCATTAATAGTTTATATTTATTTCATGTTTCATAACCATATAGAGGTTTAGCCAAGGTGAACACAATTAGCAAGTATAATGGCTAAACGCTACACGAAACATAAAAGCTGTATCTTATATGTTGCTGCACAAATTACAAGTCAGATAAACTTGCATTGAGGCGTAACTACAGTAAGACATGACTAAGGTAAAGCAGTGTGTTGTCTCTGTCCCCTCGATTTGATTTTGTTTTCCTTTTTCTTTTTAACCTGACCACAACCTTATACCTAACTCCTAGCCTGTAACCTCTGGAACGCCTCACCATAAATCAATCTCAATTAGACTTCATCTAAACACCTCCAACCACTATTGGAATGACATGCAGCAAAGGTCAGAGCTGAACCCGGGCCCGCTGCGCAGAGGAGTAAAACCTCTTTATACCAACTGAGCTATCCGGGCGCCCAGGATCCATTAACTTAACTGTTTCTGGAAAATTCCTGAAACTAGTTTACATGCACAAATGCTTCATACTTGTATAAACCATGGCTATAGTCATAATCACAATGAGGATTTACTTCTGTATATGATACAGCTCCGCCTTCCTTTTTGGATCAGAAGAAAGGAAAACTTCTATTAAAGTAATTTAAAAGAATTTCTGGGGGAAAGATTCCACAATGACCTTTCAGGGCCTCCATCCTTTGGTAATGTTTGGCAGTGCAGTGAGTTTGCTGTGTGTGTCACTCTCCTCTGTAGGAAAGTAAGAATCCAGGCACAGATGTTGATTGCGCTCTTGAGATTCAAGGGCAGCAGTGTCCTGTTCTGCCTCACCCTTAGGGAGACAATGATGGCTGGATGGTAAGAGGACAAAGGAGGAGGAGGAGGAGGAGGAGGAGGAGGAGGAGGAGGAGGAGGAGGAAGAAGAGGATGAGAGGATGGCTGACTTTGAAGACTTGCAACGAGAGGCTACGTGACAGAGATGGAAGGATGTATAAGATGGAAAAAATGATGAAAAGAAAGAGGGTTTAAAGGCTGCGAACAGGAGTGTAGGGATATTCAATATGCACTCTTCAGCTGTATCCTCCACGTGCATCCCTCTCTCCTCATTGTCCCTCAGAGTGTGCTGGAATGTAAATAGAAAAAGAAAAAGGTGATGAAACAGCCTCTCCATCCCAGTAAATTGTTATTCTGGCAATATGAGAGTAGAATAACAAATGCCTTGTATAAGTCTGTGACGCTTTTAATATTGAGGTTTCATGCCCAATCACACCTTTCTTTCATACGCTACTGATCACATGGAAGTACATACGGCTGTCACAGTTTGTTTATTCCTTTCTGTCAGGAAATCATTTTTACTGCAGTAAATGATTTACAGTGTTGTACATGTAAATGATTTCTCATTAGCACTACTTCATTGCCAGTTTCTATATTCATGCTGCTGATTTAAGAATGATTGCAGGATTATTTCTGAAAAGGTGACCTCAGCCCACCAGAGCTTTGTGTCCACAGCGCACCCTGGAAGTGCTTTGCTGATGTGTGGGATGTGAAGTGTTTTGTGCGATCCACAGACAATGCAGATGCTCACTGATTGACCTTGGGTGTGCTGCAGAGGAACAAGATGGTCAAAAGGATTGAGTGAGAAAGAGGGAAGGACGGAGTGAGAGAGAGAGAGAGAGAGAGAGAGAGAGAGAGAGAGGGAAGGGTTTTCTAAAGGCCCTGAAAAGCTTTTTTCTCAATCAGCTTCTTTCTAAGAGCGATGTAGTGCCACATGAACACACAATGTACAAAATGAACAAAAGTTCTTCAGTCAGTTTTTCATTCAGATAAAAGATTTTCTGTCTGTGTTGTTCTCACTGGTTTGCCATGGCCGAGGATAAAAAAGATGATGTCATGTAGTTCTGTGCATCACTCAGACTTCAACGACTGCACACTGTCTATGTTTTTGCTCTTTCATTTTTAGGAGTGCTTATTCAGTTATGAATATGTAATACTAATATAATTATGTGAAGTGTAAAAGGGGTTTTGCTCCTTTCAAGATCCTGTTTTCCTACTCATCCTTCTTTTCAATATCTTGTGCAAGGTTACTTTTCTGTTTTAATTGACTTATTTTATTAAATGAATCTTAATTTTATTTTTATTCTATTAGGCACTGGTGTTAACATTACTTCTGATACACTAATACATTCATTATTACTCTATTGTTTTTATTCTGATGTTGTAATTTTTGTGCAATATCTGGCACAAGAATTTCCTTCGGGATTAATAAAGTTCTATCTAATTTTATTTTATCTTTTAGTGGCAAAACCACAAAGAGTTATCACCCAGTTCTCTTCAGCTGTACAATGCATTTTAGCATCTTTTAGTGTAGCTCTTTGTTTTGTGTTTTAAGCCCCATATCTTGGTTCTGTCTCACAGCTCTCATCATCACCCTCCTTTCCAGCCACAGCAGGCAGCTGTCTACGCTGAAAAAGTTCTGATAATCCCACTGCATGACCTGTGCAGCATCAAACTGCAGACACAGCAGCAACTAGCTGGTGAACATAGTGGAGCTTATGGTAGCAAAATAGCCAGATACTTCCCTCAGAAGATGAAGAGACCAAAACAGAGCTATAAGGAAAGTACATTCATCAGATGGACAGATAAACGACTCCAAAGGCTGATCAGCTGGATGTGTAAATAAGCAACTGTTTGCTAACACATTCGCCAGTTTGTTGTACTGCCCACAAGTGGCCAACAAAACCACAATAAATTTGAAACCAAATGTTCAGGTTTTAAAAAAAAACTTTGTAATGCAGCTGTATCTGCACACCCTCACAACGCATAACAAGCCCAAAACCAAACACAGCCAACCTAGTCTCGCTTTGCCAGACCAACCACACGCTGCGGTGCAGAGGAGGGTCTGGCTACTCCACATAGCATTACAGGATGGGAGAAAAACGTGCTCTGGTTTAATGGCATTTCTTTAAACCAATCACAATCGTCATGGGCAGCGCTAAATTCTGCACGGAACCGCTGTAAAATAGTCGTGGGAGAGAAAACTCAGATTGGACAGATAGTCTAGCTAGCTGTCTGGATTTACCCTGCAGAGATCTGAGGAGCAGTTAACCATAGTCCTCAGAAATCCACCGGAGTTTAGAATTCCAACACAAAGAAAGTGGAAGGAAACGGACATGTATGCATCTGGCGGAATTTCCTGCGGCACCGAGCAATCATGGAAGTGGAACGTCAAGGATCTAGACTGCAGCCAACCTAACTCTGGCACATTAAATGTTAATGGGCTTACCTGACTGATATAAAGAGAAAACCTACAGAGAAAGTATAACAGTTTTTCACTGTACATTAGGAATATGTCTTACTATCCTCAGAAATACAAAACATACATGCATTCTGTAACTTTGAGTAACCAAGATGGCTCTTACCTCTCTGTTATTTGAGTGCGGCTGCCTAAATGGATATTCACCAAATCTAATAGTGTTTTCCCACCCCATTATATAGTGTACCTTCTCTGAGACATGACAATGAATGGGAAGGTAAGCTGAGAATGCTTCTAATTGTAACAGCAACATGAGAGCTGTAACAGAGACGAAGACACTGATGGAGAGGAAAGGGAGAGAGGAGTAGAGAGGATGTCATAGATCAAAAACGATGCGAGTAATAGAGAGGAAAACATGAAAGGCAGATGAACATCGATTGAAAATAAAGTGGAGATTTAAAAAGCATTTCCCTTTTTGTGCTTTGCGCCTGTCACAGTTTTCATGTACGAGACAACAGGAGTGGTCGACAAAAGTCTATGTTTACTTGAGCTTTTAGGCTGAAAACCTATCCCCTGCTGTGAATCACTTAAAACCATGCAACACATGGCGTTTAGAAAAACAAGCTAAGCAGTGATGGGGGACGCTCTCCTCGGGGAGAGAGGAGGCCTCTCACCAGTGGCTTTGCAGGGAAAAGTCATGAGTGTGGTATAATCTTTTATGCTTTATTTGTTTATAATGCGATACAAGTGATCAATGTGAAGACACTTAATATAAAATATAAATATACAAAGTAGAGGACAAAAGGTGGAACTCAACTTAAAAAAAAACCTGTGTGTGTGTGACCGGCTGGGTCAGGGCGGAGTTTTATGTTTTCATTTTTCGCTTTCTTTTTTTTCATTCAATTCTTATTTTTAAATGTTCCCTCCCCGCCCTTGATTTCTGCTCCTGCCTTTAGGTCATCAGCAGAGCCATAGGAAAAGGCTGGCCTGTGCAGGTCAGATCCCTTTTAGAGCAGCCCCCGCCCCTTTGGGAGGGGGTCTGGGGAGCAGCTTTGTATTTGGAGAGGGATTTAGCAGGTCCTAGTCCCAGTTATACAATAATGTAGTATTAATATTATAAAAAATAAGTAATAGAAATAGGAGCAAAAAAGCATATATAAACATTGGTATATACACACTCCTCACACACACACACACACACACACACACACATACACACACACACACACACACACACACACACACGCACAGTATAATATAGTATGTAAACAGTCATACTGAAGTATAGCCATAAAGTATAACAATATATTGATCATGTATAGATTATCATCATAACAACAGTGGACAGGCATGTGCATCTCTTTGTGTGCACTCAATGTTTTTCACTGAAAAATAGAACGGGGCACAAAGCAAGGGTGGAGGACAGCTGGGTGTGTTGCACGTCTGACTTTCATGCAGGAAACCACAGATCACATCTCGTCACACAGCCGCAATTAACCCGCGCCCTTTTATCAACTGTTAACATGATTTTTCCCTAACCTTAAAGCATTGTTTTAATTGCCTAACCTCAAACACATTGTAGCAGGCATATGCAAATAAATATTTTGTTACTGAACATAATTTGAGGTTTTTCTGTTCTTACCTGTATTTTATGTCTTCATCCACCCAAAAGCTTCCTGCTGCATAAAGACATTGTCCACCATAGCTCACAGTGAACAGGGTAACAGAAAGGGAGGGGAAAAAGAAAATGAGAATAAGAAATAAACAATATTTAGTATTTATATCAGTATTTCCCTTCAAGTCTCACATCTGTATCAGTTTATTTTAAATATAGAAAGCGTACTATACAATGGTCATACACACACACACACACACACACACACACACACACACACACACACACACACACACACACACACACGCTCTCTCGCTCTGTCTCTGTAGCTTTCAGATATGTGGCACAGAGAGAAAAACAGCTGGAGAGAGTAGACTTTTCTCCTCCCACACACCACCGCTTTCTAAAACAGGTGCCTCTCCTCTCCTTTGCTGTATCATTGCAAGCCTTTATGGACCTCTTGTTCCCAGTGTGAATTATTACAGTAAATATCGCTCTAGAAGCCCAGACACTCATCTTAAAAGAAGAGAACTTCACTTTTGTTTTTAGCAGCGCTGGCCTTTCACTTTCCAGGCAGTCATGCAAACAGTCTTGTGTAAAGTCTGCAGAGTGTGTTGTTGGTGGAAGAGTCCTCCTGTTCCACTACTGTCTGCTCATTACTGCAACTACAGATGTAAAATGTGCAGGACCATGAGAAACCCAATAGAAGAGACAAAAATCAATGACAATCATGCTAGTAGTAGGGATTATCCTGTTACTGTTACACTGCTTTAAAGCAGCAGTCTCTGATTTCATTAAGCTTTTCCAGCCAGTCTCAGCATGCTGAGGAATATGTTGAATGGGTTCGTGATCTCTTTTACTGCTTCTGTCATGCTATTATAGCTCTGACTTCCCAGTGCTTGTTAGCAGATAATTCCTTAATGTGACGCCTAGCGTTTAGCTTATTCACCGTAACCCCCAGAGTTAAACAAGTCGATACATACCCTTCTCATCTCTATGCGTGCTGTAACGCTGTCTGACGCCCCCAGCATTAGCTTAGCCTAGCACAGATCATGCAGGTAACTGGTTCCAACTAGCAGACTGCTCCGAATAAGTGACAAAATAACGCAAACATGTTCCTATTTACATGTTGTGATTTGTATAGTCACAGGGTGTACAAATAATGCCATGATCACCAGTCACGTTCGCTACGAACTAGCTATTCACATTGGTTTTGTTGACGGAAGTAACTGTGCTTTTTGGTGTTGCGCTAATCACTCCGCCCAAGTAGCAGTGCTTCCACTTTCTGAGAATATAGTTCCCACTTAGTATACGGTTAGAATATGGCTGTGTCTCATGTGACCTTATTATTTGTACACCCTGTTACTATACAAATCACAACATGTAAATAGGAATATGTTTGCGTTATTTTGTCACTTATTCGGAGCAGTCGGCTAGTTGGAAACAGTTACCTGCATGATCTGTGCTAGGCTAAGCTAATGCTGGGGGCGTCAGACAGCGTTACAGCACGCACGGAGATGAGAAGGTATTTATCGACTTGTCTAACTCTGGGGGATATGGTGAATAAGCTCAAGTCCCAATAAGTCAGCGTGTTCCTTTAAACGTGACTAAGGGACATTTTCACACATGTAGTTAATTTGATCTGGTCCTAATCAGTTGATGAGTTTTGTTTTCCCCTTGGTTCGGTTTCATTTCACACGGAGAAAAATCCAAGAGTAGCAAAATGCATCACTACCAGCGCTTATTGGTCAGATGTGTCTGGGTCGGGAGCAAGAAAGTAAATACAGGAAGAAGGTCCTGTGTTCTGGACCTGTGCATATTTCACGCATCTTCGTAGTCAAACCAGCTCATTGTATTTAAATCATTTTCCAGACATAGTTTTGTCTTCTCACCGAGACTTCGCTCTGCCGGCGACTGGCCTCAACTTTAGCGGTGACGCCTAGCGTGACCGCGGTATATTTCTATGCGAGAAACATTACAGTAAGCTGCTACAGTTTGCAGTCTCTGATGCATCACAGATTGCAAAGCCAACCCGTTCTCACTCCCAACTTGTAAAATACTGACGCTTGGTCAGTGTCTCTCAGTGTCAGATATCAACGCAAAAATCATCCTTCAGCGTCTGTATGGAATGCACCGGGCATAGCAGCAGCTCGACCGCGGCGCTGTAAGACTCTGTATGACGTAGTATTAAGAGCGACAACGGTAGTGAGTAGTATGACAGACCGAAAATTTTCGTAAGGAGGGAGGTTGGGGTGGTGAATGGGTCAAACAACTCAGGACTTTGACCCGAGACCGGGGTTCGTGTCCCGTTCTTGTTCCGCATGTCACTGAAACGTACATTTTGTAACCCCACCCACGATCTTTTCCTAACCTTGTCTCACTCTTGTGCCGCATGTGAATTAAACGTATGTCCCAAACCAGAGTGTCAAAAAGTGACGCCACGAGTCCTAACCAAGCGCGTCTAAATTTGACACCAAAGGGCTAGACGCTAAAGGAGACTTTTTGCGTCAGTAACAAATGTGTAAGGCACCTGACCAAGTGTCGCTTTTCGACGCGCTGGGAGTGAGAATGTATTAGCAAAGCACACCTGACTACAGGAGCTGTTAACACAAACTTGCGGTGTACACTTGTAGTTGGGTCGGATAGAGGTCGGTTCACGTTCACACCCCAAACTAGCTATAATGAAGCGTACCAGAGTTTGTTTGTTACCTCCTCAAGGTGGTCTCGGCCCGGTTGTGTGATTGCTGTGTTCATACCTACCCAAACGAACCGCACCAACCAAACTAAATAAGGCAGGTGTGAAAACTTCCTAAGCATCCAGTTTCAGGCAAAGGAATAAAAACAGAAGTACAGATATCTTGCTATACATAGGCGGCGATACACATATCACACGCTTGAAATGATACGTTAAAAGGAACTGGGGATCCATAATAATCAGATGATCAAATGATTTCCGCTCTGTGAATCAGAGGCTTGCTGTGAAATACAGTAAATGCAGCATTTGCACTTTGTGGCCTTGACAGTGGCTCAGAACACAGTTCACCATAGAGACTAGATGGAGCTGTGTATGTTGTCTCTTCCGGTCCGAGACGTCTTAAAGCTCATCTCTTCATACATCATCTCTGTTTTTGTGTGCTTCAATAGCTCCCATGACAGACTTGGTGATACATTTCAGGAATTCATTAAATTATTATGTAGGCTAATATTATAGGTAGTATGTATGTATAGGGACATAGGCGCCGATTTATGTTTTCCTCCGTGGGTGCTCACGGGCGCACGCCCTTTAAAAAAAAAGTAGTCAAAAAATGTTTGCATTTCAGAATCTTAGGAAATGGACAGCGGCCGACACCAACACACACGTCACACACTGGCAGTCTGGCACACGTGGGTGCTCAGTATTTTCCGTGGGTGCTCGAGCTCCGGAGCACCCACGGAAAATACTGATCACCCACGTGTGCCAGACTGCCAGTAGGCTCCATTCATTTAAAATTAAACATTGCAGTTAGTGCTAAGTGGAGCGTCTGTCATAGTGCGATTGGTTATGTTGCTGGCATTGATTCTTAATTCCCCACGAAACTGATTGCGGTTACGTTTCAGTTAAACTTCTCATCTCCAATCCTATCTGTATTTGTGAGAAGTGGGGTTAGTTACGGCTTTATTATCGAGTTAATAGGCGTGTGTGTTGGTGTCGGCCGCTGTCCATTTCCTAAGGTTCTGAAATGCAAAAATTTTTTGACTACGTTTTTTTTTTTACGCATGCACCCGTGAGCACCCACGGAGGAAAACATAAATCGGCGCCTATGTCCCTATACATACATACTACCTATAATATTAGCCTACATAATAATTTAATGAATTCCTGAAATGTATCAGCAAGTCTGTCAAGGGAGCTATTGAAGCACACAAAAACGCCTGTATGAAGAGATGAGCTTTAAGACGTCTCAGACCGGAAGAGACAACATACACAGCTCCATCTAGTCTCTATGGTGAACTGTGTTCTGAGCCACTGTCAAGGCCACAAAGTGCAAACGCTGCATTTACTGTATGTCACAGCAAGCCTCTGATTCACAGAGCAGAAATCATTTGATCATCTGATTATTATGGATCCCCAGTTCCTTTTAACGTATCATTTCAAGCGTGTGATATGTGACTCTTTGCCTGTTCACTGATAGCCTCGAATAATCAAAGAGAGGGGCTGAATGTAGACATTATTCACAGACAATGCATGAGTTGCCTGGTCCTGCTTATGAACTGTCACTTTGGTTTACTGTATACTGACATTTTGAGATATCAGACATTTCTGCCACCACCCCATAACAATGGAAGTAAAGAATAAAATAGTTCTTAAAGGCCCAATGTGTAGGAATTTGTCCCATCTAGCGTTGAGATCATATATCGCAATCAACTCTCTCGCGCCACATAGTTCAAAGTACGTATTACAGCTACGGTAGCCTTCACGCTTCAAAAAGCTGGTCTCTTGCTCTTTTCAATATCCTTTTTCTTTTTCTGGGCGAAGACGACTCCTGTTCCTGAAATTTGGATTTTGAATACGTGTGGTCCTCCATGTTTTCCTTCTTCAAACCTGTATGTCCCTTACCGGCTAACGTATTTCAAGATGGAGCATGAATATGGAGCATCTACACCAGTTCATGCGAATGCAAATGTAAAATTTCAAGCCAAAGGGAATACTTGGAATTGATGGTGGTGGTAAATATTCATGAAAAAGGACAAGTTTGTGAACGGGCAACACAGATTTTGATAATAAACAACTAAACACGTTACACACTGGACCTTTAAGAAAACTGTTGGCAGTGTGCTCGGAGGATTTTCCAGTGAAATGTTGACATTGACGTTAATTTCATATTGTTGGGAGCACCACAAAATTAATATTGGGATGGAGGCCGAAATCTGACATCGCAAAACGAAAACTATCTGGAAAGCCAGAATCTCCTTTCTCTTTTTGTACAACAAAAGAAAAATATGAACATGTTTTTTTTTGTGGTAGAAATATACAATAAAAGACATAACAGCAATACAGAGAAATATAAGTTATATTAAAATAATTGAAGGTGATATGTAATTTCTGATTACATATTACATATGATTTGAGAATGTGGTGGTGCAGCATTTCTTTCTTTTTACATAAATATAAAACAAGGTGTGTGTGTATAAACATTTAATATCTCAGTTTTTTGTATGCCTGCTTAAATTGTTAACCATTTGATGTACAAATGATTAAATGGATGTAAAGATGTAGGAGACAAGACTTGCTCAAAACTGCAAAGAACTGCCTTTTTTGTTTTATTTTTTTTAGAATTCTTCATTCCTTGTGCTTGTGGTTTATTTATTCTGTTGTTTCTGATGGATACTGGTTACTTCTGCCTCAGGCTAGATGCTTGTTCAAGGTAGACAGCTCATGATGAGTGACAAACGCTGGGGCAGAAACCTGACCATGAGGGGGAGAAGGGGAAGAACTAAATATACATCCTTCCTCAAAGTGAAAAGTTGCGACTCACACATTGGTGGGAACCTCCGCTGGCACACAAACATGGCTTTTAGCCAGCTTGTTTATCATTTATGTAATAGCCTCAAAACAGCTGAGAAAAATGAAGATGAAGGCTATAGATGAAACTAGAGCAATGCTACGCATTCATTTGCATTTGCATCTTTTGATTGGCTGTGTGATGGTAAGTACTATATTCTAGAGGGTTGCACACCCAAAGCACAAGAACATAGATGTAAACTAGATAGTTACAAATGAGCCAATTACTGTGATCTGCTGGTTTTACTCTGATATATTGTTTACTTTATGGATTTGGAAGAGGAACAAGAGCTAATTTGTTTTGTGAATAAGAATGAAGGGTTTAGAAATTATGGAAAAATACTGGTGAAAGTTGATGACTCATTAAAACTTTCTTTCTGATCTTTCTTTCTAAACACATAGTGTTACAGTATGTCCTCCCCTTCTCTTGTAAACCAGATAGCTTGCCTGCAGCACTGTGTTGGCTTGTTTAGAGCCTTGCGTGACAATTAGAGAGAACAGTTGGCCTTTTCTGCCTCCCAGAACAGCTCTGCCCATCCATATGTTAATGCAACACAACATCTCTGTGCCACTCAACAGTGAACAATGATTGTAGGTTAATTGTAATTTAATATGCCCCTTTCATTGTTGTGTAGACACTATAATTTCAGTAAATAAGAACAAGAGTTGAGTGAGTGAAAGGTGATTAATGAGAGGAAGGAGGACTTAGAAAACAAGACAGAAGAAGGTGGAAACAGAAAAGAAAGAGTGATGAAAGGATTGGCATGATCTCACCACTGTATATTTTTCTGTAGACTTTCCTTTGGCTGCCTAAGGAATTCAAGTCATGTTTCATCACTCTCTCTCCCACTCTTTCTCCCACTCTCGCAGACACACACACACACACACACACACACACACACACACACACACACACACACACACACACACACACACACACACACACACACACACACACACACACACACACACACACAGACACACACACACACACACACACACACACACACACACACACACACCACACACACACACACACACACACACACACACACACACACACACACACACACACACACACACACACACACACACACACACACACACACACACACACACACACACACACACACACACACACACACACACACACACACACACACTTTTTTCTGTCAAACAGCTCTGGCTTGCTCTGAACAGCTTCAAGTGCCTGAGGTCAAAAGAGCACACTTCAAACAGAAAAAACGATTGTACCCTTCGCTCAAACAAGCTACTGTGATGCATATAATCACACAACTGCATGGATACACTCTTAAGAAAAATCCCCGAAAGGTAGGTGCTTCAATTGTATTTCAACTGAGTTTTTGTGCATTCATTTCACTGTCCAGGAAAATCAACACATGCATCCTCATGACAAATCACCACAGAGCTTTTAAAGGTATAACATAACATTTAGGCATTAAAATGTCTAAACACGACTACACCTATGTTATGTATCTTGTTAAGTTGTGTACATACATTATTCCAACAATGTTCAAACCATTTCTTTTTTTTTTGACTGTAAAAAGAAAACTGACGGAGCTTCTGGCCCTGAAAAGTGCCTTAAACCCACATTCCATCTAATTTCCAGCAGGGGGTGACTTCACTGGTTACAAAAAGAAGTCTGCTTGTATAGAAGTCTATAGGAAAATTACTCTACTCCTCATGTGATTTATTACCTCAGTAAACATATTTATAATGGGTTTATTGCCTCAATCACTAGTTTCAAGTCTTCAATACAGTATGATGTTCATTTGGTAAATTATGGTCCCATTTATTTTTAAATTGAGGATAAAGCAGGGGATGCTTTAGGGTGTGGCCATACACGTGTCACTAATTATTAGGGATGCACCGAATCCAGATTTTTGGGGTTTGGCCGAATACCGAATCCACTGGTTAAGATTCTGCCGAATCCGAAACCGAATACCGAATCCTCCGCCCATCCTCAGTCCGTTATCACAGTAAACACATTAATGGAGAATAAACAACGTCCACAGCCTCTAAAATAGTTAAATGTAACAACTTCACACGCTCTTTTCACATCGTAGGAAAGCACATCGCTATCGCCAGATGAGTGACAATTACGTTTGGCAAATTTTCACTAACCAGTGTATGATGAAGGTGTTGTGAAATGTTTGTTTAAAGCACTTAAATAAGAAATTAATGTTGTTTAGTTTAAAACAGTCTAAAGGAAATGGTCAATTATAGTGTGATTAAAACTCACTATTTACATTATGTACAGTACTTGATTTACAGCTGATATGTGAAAAGGTACACAACCTTATTTGTTTAACAGTAATTTAGCTTTACTGTGAACCGTCACAGGAAGTGCTTTTAGAAGTAGCCTACATGGAAGTTGTCTGTTGTGTACTCTTACTAGCTTACTGGGATGAACGTGAGATGCAGATGCAAAACATGTTTGTCAAGCTTAAGTTGTTCAATTTCTTGTGTGTAAAACTGCAACATATTGACCAGTAAATGTTCACAATAAAAGACTTAAAAGAAGTTTTTGGTCGTCATTCGAAGCCATTCCACTACAGAAGGCATGTTGGATGGGTGAAATTAATTAGTTAACTATAGCTAACGAGCAGCAGTCGGGTTCGGTTCGGTGGAAAAAAATTCTAAGGTTCGGCAGAAATGGAACCCCGTCAAAAATCCCAATATTTGGCCGAAACAGAACCCGAATCCTGGATTCGGTGCATCCCTAATCATTATAGAGGCTTAGCAATGCGTATCCATGGCACTGTGTACATTGAAATAGCCGTGAACTTGCTTTTAGGTGTTTTCGTCTTAAACTTTGACCCTCTCACTTTGTGTTTCCACTTCATCGAAGTTAATTGGAACATTTTGGTGCCATTGCAACCATACACAACACCGTCTTGGCCGCGTCATCCTCCCCAGCTCCACCCTCTTCATCAATCACCACCAACATCCGAAATGTCAACCTATTCTTCTAATCTCCATTAACTAAACTGGTGTTTCTACGTGATAGGCAAGTCATGATTGTATGCATTTTAAGTTAAATCCACACTTCTGAATCTGACACCCAGCCAAGATTTTACATTAAAGCCACACATGAAAACATATACGTACACTACAGTAAACCATACAGTGTAGTAGCTAATCAACATATCAATAACCTGCTTGCTCAGGCAGATTTTCTATAGGCAACACTGGGATCAATTGTTTCCGCTCTCCAGTTTCCTCTCACGGTTTTCAGTTCATGCCATTAATGTGCAGAAACAGGGCTATAGATCCGAAGGTATGATACATTATTGATGGCTTATTCATGAGGGACTTCCTAACATGCGGTTCACTCAAATGAACATTGCTTGTATCGCTGCAAATGGTTGCCCACGTTGCTGTTGTAGCTGCAGCTGATCTGACTGTCGGTTTGTGTAAGAGGACGTTAGGGCCGGAAAGAAAGTGCAAGAATAATGGAGAGAAAGCCAGCTTCATTCTTCTCAGTTTTCTGCTTCTTTCTTCTCCTGTCTCTTATTATTCAGCTTGCAGTTGACACGGCATTCTCTGCTCACTCCACTTCACTCCTCACGTCTTGTTCTGGAGTGGGAATTTAGTAATGCTGTTTGAGCTCAGGATGGGAGCGAGCCTTACCGTTCTGGGTCTGACAGGGCGTCTTCACTTCTCTGTACTCTGAGCTCATTAGCCAGCCGTTCTGAGAAAAATAACTTGACAAACATAAAGGTTGAGGATATATTTGTTGTCATCGTACTAAACTATGACTTTTTTCGACATGCTATAATGACTTTTTTCTACACACTGTAATATGACTTTTTTTCAACATACATGACTTTTTATCACTTTTTTTCGACATGCTATACTGTGACTTTTTTATCACTTTTTCGAAATACTATCCTACGACTTTTTTCGACATGCTATACTGACTTTTTTTCAACATACTATACTGACTTTTTATGACTTTTCTTGACATACTATACACATATTTTGACATTTTCAACTTACAACTGTATACTGAAGGTTGTGTGATATACAATGTGAAAACGATAAATACGCCCAAAACATCAACCTTTGTGTCAGGTCAGGTTTGGAGAACAGAAGGTTGTGGGTTCATATATGCGATGTTTTTCGACATACTACATAATGACTTTTTATGACTTTTTTCGACATACTAGACTGATTTTTTTATAATTTTTTTGACATACCATACTATGACTTCTTTCGACATATTATGCTATGATTTGTTCCGACTTTTTAGGACATACTATACTATTACCCATTTTTTTTTAAATCGACATACTATACTATTACTTTTTTCGACTTTTTCGACATACTATACCATGACTTTGTTCGACATACTATACTATGACTTTATATGACTTTTTTCAACATACTATACTATGACTGTATTCAACATAATATACTGTGACTTTATTATTTTTAAGATTTGTTTTGGCATTTTTGACATACTACTGTATACTGACTTTTATCACTTTTTTCAACATACTGTACCATGATGTTTTTCGACATACTATACTGTGACTGTTTTGAGTTTTTCAACATACTGTACCATGACCTTTTTATGACTTTATTCGACATGCTATTTTTATGACTTTTTTTCGAAATACTATACTATAACTTTTTTTTAAAATTCAACATACTATACTATTACTTTTTTTTCACTTTTTCGATATACTAAACTATGACTTTTTTTGATATATTATGCTATGACTTTATTCAACAAACTATGCTATGAATTCTTTATAATTTTTTTTGACATACTATACTATTACTTTTTTTCTGACTTTTTCGACATACTATACTTTGACTTTTTTATAACTTTTGATACACTATACTGCGACTTTTAATTACATATTTTTTTATGAATTACTATACAAAATATCAGTGAGTCTTAAATTAAGAAGTCAAATAGCAAAGACACTACACTCATGTGTGTCTGGTCAGAAAGTTCAGGGTGATAAGAGAATGCTTATTTATTAACCATGGTTTTAAATATTCCTTCATTCAGTGCAGATTCAAATGCAGCAGCTATACATGAATTGTGATACTTTTGTGACATTTCTCTCTCTGAGTTATTGAAAGTTGTTTTGTATTCACTGCTTTCTTCTATTTTTTAAACTTTGGCTGGCTAGCCGAGCTGCATCCTTTAAGAGCAGCTATAGTCTAATAATTACCCAACACTGAGCTGTTGTAATGCTCCATGAGGTTCAATCTACAAACTTTTTATTTTAAGTTCATACAGTATACCTGAGGTTCAGAGGCAGTTTATTAAGTTTCTATGCCTTTCATTTCCTTAACAACCCCTCTTTGGAGTCAACCTGCTGAGGTTCCAATTGTTGTCGGTTGTCACCCAAGCACCTGTGCCCCAGACTAACAAGCAGTAAGGTCCAAATGACCAATGCACGTACAAGCTACAATATTGCCGTGCCTAAAATAGATGACAGGAACAATCTCCAAATTGCTTGTGTGGAAAAATGTTCTCTCCTCCTTTTCCTTTTAAAGTGATTTTAGACAACACAACTGAATATCCTAAGAATGGTTATAGGTAGATATGAAAGCACTGACTGTAACTGAGCATCACCACCTTCATCATGATTGTGATAACAGGGACGTTGGTGTTTCTGATGACTCACTTATTTAATCTTTCTTGCATCCTCAGATGATGTACAGTAGGCGTTTAATAGATAGATAGAAATACACAAGAAGTGTTGGAGACAGGTTGTTTGATAACAGCAAAATGCCTGGTTTCATTTTCACATTTTGTGTTAGAGCAAATGAAAGAGAAATGGGCAACAGTTGAGGGACAGACTGAAAAGCTAGACAGAGTCATTGTTGTCACAGTGAGGCAGACTGCAGGCCAGCTAATCCATTTCAGTTGTGACTGAAACATCAAATAAGGGAGAATTAGCAGGCCGGTGTGTGTGATTAGTCTCATGCTGACCAGCCGTGGGCAAATGCTCCACCGTAGGCTGCTGTGTAGTGATTGAGGGATTCAATAAGGCAAAACTGTTTCTGTCCTTGTCTCCTGTTAGCACATAGAGCCCTCACTCCTCACTCCTTCTTATTCTATGTTTCTCCCTCTGTCATAGAGACTGATTGCCTGCATTTACCTCTCGGAGTGATAGTATTGCTACATTCTCTCATCACCCAGAAACCCAGGGGCAGTTAGGGTAAAAAATGACCACTCCTCATGCGTTATAGCATGCTGACATGTTTAGAGGGGATGCTCTGATTAACAATGAGGGCAGCCGACTCTAACTCAGGCTGCCCAGATCAAACAGGCAAAAGTGCAAACACACCACTGGCAAGACACAGCGGTACGCGCCACTTTCACTAGCCAACATGCTGACACATTAGCATAACACGACATGTGCAGACAGAGAGGTATTTATCCATTGACATTTCACACTGTATAGGTCCATAGCAAAAAAAAGACAAAACTTAAAACAAATCAGTTATAAATACTAGGGGTGTGAAGATGAGCCAATATGACCCGCTACAAGGGTCAGAAATTGTGACTACATCAAATCCCAACCACAGATCCAACCCAATTTATATTAGATAGAATTTAAATAAAATTTAATTGAATTAAATATTCCGTAACTGGGAAAATTGTTATATTAAATGCTGGTTTTACTCTAGGCAAATATTTAATGTTTTGGCAGAACTTTTTGTGAGAGCACTAAAATTGTCTGGTAAATGCACCTCACTGCTAGTCTGGCTATCACCAGGCCAAGCTCAATCTTTTATGATTGAACATTAGTCTGGGAAGTCTGCTCTGTATTTTCTACTGCACAAGAGGCGTGATCAACAGGCATAGTTCAAATGACTCTGTACGCAATTGGATAGTCCTTCAACCAATCAGACCAACGATTCGGGTGACGTAGCAGCGACAGCGGCATCAACGGGTTGCTGCGCTTTGGTGCTTGGTGTGTTGAATGTAAACAAAAAGCTGCTTGGTCACTTCTCTATCGTCATCGTGTTAAACCCGCCATTAGCGCGCCAGGTGGATTGGCGTTTTGTGATTGGTTCCCGCAGATTTGTAACGGAAGCAGGATAGATAAATGTACAGGTTTCCAGCCTGAGCTGCAGGGCGAAATCAAATCGGCGGTAGATTGGGCTGGGTTTACCCAGTCTACCTCACTGCATGATAACTGGTTAAAAAAATAACTTTTCGACTTTCCCCCCAAGGTTAGTGTAGTATAGGAACTGGATGAGATTCTACTGGGCATGTCTGTGCTGCGTTCCGGTTTTGTTCCGTCCTCCGTAATGCGCCAAGTAAGCTTCTCAGAAGCGGAGCGTCTTGCCTGCCCAAATTGCAGATTATACTACTTTACAGAACAACTAGTGTTTATTAAGCTAGTATCTACCTTTCACTCCAGGCACTCCTACAGTTAAATTCCATGCCTTCTCTTTTCTGGTGTTGTTTGTAGAAGAGCCATATACAATATTGGGGGTTGTCATTTGGTAAATTGACTGGATACTCTCGCTATTTCCCTTCGTGCTCGGCTGTCCGAACGGCCCACGTGAAAATTTACCTGGCGCGTATCTTTAGTGGAGCGGAGAGCCGCTTCACGCACTTCATGGCGCAGCTGAGACATGCCCAGTGGAAAATAGGGGTAAGAGTAACATACAACTGAGCCGCCACAGCTTCTTAGCTACTAGGTAAAATAAAACCTAGTGGCGCCAGTCATGCAGGGAAGTGTGTCCATACTGCTTTGTTAAAAATACCAAATCCAGAAGGATGACACTACCCAGGAACTGCGGTAAACAATATCTAGTCAGCTGCATTTTAGTGTCAAATTCACCTCCTTTAAGGGTGTTTCTGATTGAGAATTTAAAACGGAAATCAATTAAATAAAAGAATTATTTCAGTCACAATTCTATTAAATTTTTTTTAATTCTAATCCAATAGCTGAATTCAATTGTATGGGTTTGGCTTTGAATATATATCGTTAAAAATTCATCTGTATTGTTTTTGTTTCAGATAGTGGGTTGATCCCGCGGTGCGATACTGTGTATTCTGTTACTCGTAATAAGATAGAGGAGAGAAGCATACCTGAGTGAGAACTTGAGAGTGTAATGAGAGTCAGCAAGGATTGAGTTACTAACTCAATTCTTCCTTATAGAAAGGAAACTTCCAGGATCAAATGTGGGCAGTGGGATGGAAAAACACTCCTGGTAACCTGTGACCAGTCTGATTAAAGCTGGAGTGCGCAGTTTCTGTCGCCCCCATGAGGAATTATAAGTAATGACAACAAAACTGTGACCGCGCAGAATGAGATCATTTATCTCACTTGGCGGTACAGATTTATTTTTTATTTATTTTTTTATTTTTTTACAATTTTTACATCTCCTCTTTTGGGTGATGGCAGCTGCCTTTATTCCTTGCCTCAGTAAAAAGTTCCTCACATCTTTTGGGCTTGTATAAAATGCAGCAGGTAAGCTTTCAGCTAAAAGCTGAGACACAAACTGAGTCTTATTAAAGATACCCATCCTCTGAGAGAAAAAGAGTGGGAAGTGGAGGCTTGGGATGGGTTGCTTAATATATTTCCATTTATTATAAGTGGATTTAAATGGGATGGTACCACCATGCAGCACAGTTAAAGATAGTGGCTTAAGTTTGAATCTAAGTTATTCCATAAAGAAACACATTTGAATCAATATAAGTAAATAAGTGAAATGGTCTAAATCCAGAAGAAGAGGTACATACGTATGTAAAACATGAATTTTGAAATAGATAGGATGGAACTAGGATAAAAAGAAGAAATTCAAAATAATGACAGAAATGGATAAACAGACCACCTGGTAGTCTGCAGCCTGCTGTATTGGATTACCTTTATGTTGAAAGTGATTTTGAAGTCAGCGGGGAGCCTTGTTGATAAGCTGTGAACCTGCTTTGAATATGAATTATTTCACCCTGAGCAGCATAGACAACGCTGGCTCATTTGGATTGATTTAGCCCATTGAAGGGCATGCAGTTTTGAATATTTTTACATTGACAATACCCATTTGATTCTGTAAATCAACCATCGCTCATCATTATAAAGACTGAGGTTACTGATGATTATTTATCTGAATGCTGCAATCCTAGCTCCAGTTCAGTTTTATCCAGTTTAAACTCAGCAATAGCCAACCAACTCTCCAGAATAAAACATTGATATTGGATAATTCTGCAAACCCAGGATTTCGTCCAAATGTACTTGATTCAGATTGTCTGTAGGGTGTTCATTAAAATGTGATAAACGACACCTACGACGAGTGTAAGCGATAAAAACATCTGAAATCTTATTTATAACATTGAGTGTAACGTTAGTACTTCAGTGCCTTGTCCTCTGAACACTACAGGATGGCGCCTGAAACACAAGCTGTAGGTAAGTAACACTGCCCCTCTGAATTTAATTTGGATTACAGCGATCATCTCATCTCAACCCTAATCGCTGTTCAACCCGCTACTCCAGACTGCGGTTGACAGTACACCTGGTGTATATTTTTTCAGTGGAAGTCTTGATTTTGATTTGGGGACAATGGCATGGCTGGATAGCTAGCTTGTCTTGTTGTATAACAAACTTTCATATTATTTTTTACTGTCTGTCAAGCGTACACGATGTTATTGACTGAATCTTGCTAACATAACGTTAGCTTTCTGGTATGTAGTTGGGATTCTATAAACTGAGCAGAATAGAAATAAGGATCTCCTGTTGCTAGGTCATTTCTAAGGTTCTTCCTATTTACTGGAGCAGTGAACAATGTTTCTATTGCACAAGAACCTTATGGGATGGTAATGATTGTTCCAAGTATTAGTAAAACCCTCAGAGTTTGTCAGGGAAACAGAAAAAACTTGTTTGAAAAAGTTTAGATTTTGATTGCAAGATATATATTTTTTAAAACGTATTAAATTATTTGGCAATTAAAGGTGCTGTAGGTAGGATTGTGAAGATCCAGGACTTAGACAAAAAATTTGAACATCGACAACTTCTCAGTCATTACATTATATTACATGTCATTTAGCTGACGCTTTTATCTAAAGCGACTTCCAATTAAGTGCTTTCAACCCTGAAGGTGCAAACTCCAGACAACAAGTAGTAAGTGCAAGTACATTAGCTTTAAATAAGCAAAACTACAAAGTCCCTTCCCCCTTTCTACTAAAGCCCAAAATGACCTCCTAAGCCCCTCCCCCCACACAAGTGTGCATGAGCAGTGATTGACACGCAGTTAGACACCCCCCTGGCATCTGGCTACGTGGAAAACATTACTCTACTCTGCCTGACCATTAACTAATTTCTTTGTTACGCTTACAATGTACTCACATGCTTCAGCTGTCTGAGAAAAGAAGTGTGTCTCTTCTAAATGTCTATGTCTGTTTTTTCTTTTCATTTTCTTCCGGAGGGACATTGACACCCACGATACGTTGTAAGAGCTGACTTTTTTTTACTCTCTGGTAAAGGTGATTATGAATTCGATATGATTCTATAAACTCTCCAGACTATGAAAGCCATGAAACACAGAAGAACTATCAGGCAACAAGACAAAAAAATACATCCTCTTCTCCATTTGTCCATCCCTTTCACTTGATTTTCTAAGATCGTCACCTGCTTTTCCATTTGAACAATTCTAGCAGCCATGGTCCGGTCCTTCCACGGCCTGATGCTCAACAAGATGCAGACGCACCCGAGGCACAACAGTCTAAATACCATGGTTTTTGTGTCGACACTGTCGTCTTTCAGGATTAGTCCAAAGCAGGCCAAAGCCACTCCCACTTTAAGCAGCCACCACAGCTTCCTCAGAAATAAGTTGACCAATACAAATGCAAGGGCGATCACACCGTAGCATATGAGAAGCAGAAAAACCCACTGGGCAACAAAGACGACCCCTTCTGGTGTCACTGTGTTGACAGGAAGGCCATCTGTGGAGACATGGGAGATGTTCATATCATTAGCTGGAATGAAAACAGGATGTCAAGTAAAGTAAAAAGGTGTACTGTTATGATTTGCAATAAATCCATAACCAAACCAAACCTCTACTGACCTGCAGTGAACCTGGGGTTTTAGGGTCCCTTGGGGTCTGGGGCCCTGGGACAGTTGCCCACTTTGCTAGGGCCTGACTCTTGAGACCAAATGTACCTTTTGTTGTGAAAGGTATAAAGAAGCTTCTGTAAGCTCAAATAGAAAATATATCCCAATGTCGCTTGCACGTTGGGTTGACTTAAAGTCACTCAAGTTGGTTAAGCACACTGTGTGAGGTGCCGGGTCACACAAGGGGAAATAAAATTGCCACAGAGATATGGACTCAATCACATCAAGCAATGGAGCTTGTGGCAGGCCATGCACCAGGATGAAGTGACTGAGGGGGCTGTTAGAAATTACGAGGGGGCAATTTCTTTTTGGAAATAAAATGCAACCATGCAATAACTTAATATAATACTGTTTCAAAACCAAACAATACATTTATTAATCAGAGCACTCAGATAAGAATGTAGCACTTACAAAGCGCTCACATATTTTTTGGAACCCATGAACGATTCAGCCCTCTCTTGTTGACTGTCATTTCCCTGTTGTTTTCCTTTTGTCTGTGGAATGCTATTGTGGTAAAATGAAAGAAGGGCTGACGGTTCTATTTAAAACCACACACAACCATAAAATATGCAGGCAAGAAACTGAACTATGTGACCTGTTGCGTGTGCACGTAAAACACAGTGGGAGC
>NC_050179.1:23220816-23223316 GCF_008315115.2 Sander lucioperca | reverse complement strand
GCCCTCATGTGTGGAGGAGGGCACCACAAAGGTACTAGAATGAATAGCCATGGATGCAGCGAGGGGTCCATAGGGAATACCTATGTACAGAGTCCAGAATGTTGTGCTATACGCCCCTGGTCACAGGCAAATCATGTAAACAGATGTATGAGAATAAGGACAACAGTTTGTACAGATCTTTGCCCCTAATTTGGCACTATATAGGGACCTCAATAGAGACAATAGAGGGCATAAAACATGTATCAACTCCAATCTGGGAAATGCAGAAAGATCTGTATCCGTCTCATCGATCTAATGAGTCATATTAATAAACTCAGCAGTATGACATGCAGCAACAAGTTAAGACAATAAGAGTGCAAAATCTGCGAAACATGTTGTGCGTGGGAAGAAAACTGTCAGCTGACGCAGCTGAAAGAACCATGAAGTGGTTCTGTAAGTCCCTATGCTAGGCTAAATATGATAGAAACACACTGTGTATGACATGACAATAAATCTCCTTTGATTTTTATTATAAGCCGTGCAAGCCATGTCGGTCGGTCCACCGATTTGGTCCTGGCTGAAACATCTCAAATACTATTGGATGGATGGCCATGATCATTTTAACAGGCATTCATGGTCCCCAGAGTTTTCACTTTTGCTGTGGATTGGCACAAAACCTGGCACAGATTTCCATGGTGTCCGGGCAAAATACGGTATCCTATTCATCTTGGTGATCCCCTGACTTTTTCTCAAACACCACCATGAGCTTGATATTTTTCGTGTTTTAATAATATATATATATATATATATATATATATATATATATATATATATATATATATATATATATATGTATATATAGTGTCCGATTTGCCGGGGGATGCGTAGAATTTCCCCCTTTCTGGTCTACATATCTCTGCCTCTGTGACCATTATATACTTAAAATAAAAGTATTTTAAACTAAGTAAAGCACTGTAACGTGAATGGTCTATAGTGCGATAGAACGATAAAATTCAGACCGGCAGTTGCTGGTTGTATTTAGCCTCTACAGAGCTCCGGGACGCCGGCTACCAGCGGCAGTTGTTTAGCTGCCAGTAGGTGACTGCGAGCTGGCTGAAGGCACCGCCAGATGACGGTCCTTTCAGAGGCCATGTCGTGGAGTTTAGCCAGAAAAAGTTAGCGTCATATGTTTAAAATAGCAGCTATTGCATAAATTGTAATAACTTTGATCCCCTTAATGATAATTAGATGTCCTAGAGGGCAATATGTTAATTGAACACTATACCTGCTAAACACTGACATGCAAGCATTATCATTGTGCACATGTTTGCTTGCCAATGTTAGCATGTAGTAAGTAAAGCCAGTGGCATAAGGTACTTATCTGGGGCCTCAGTGCACGCTATTATGAGCGGCCCTTTTATGTTTGAAAGGCTGCTTGCTCGGATTGCGGATGTGATCGTATGTAAGCATATAATATTATTATAAATTGCTACTGACTATTTCGCAAAAAAAAAAAGAAAACCTTGATAGCCTTTTCGATGGGATATATACTGTATAGCATATGGCCCCATTTTTAATTTAGCATGAGTTCTTCTTTGAGCACAGTGTTCCCGCTTCACCATCTCTTCCTACGAGATGTTTCCCTGCTGTGAACCTTTTTTTTCTCATTTCCCTATCCCTTATCCCCTTCACCTCCTCTATTCCATTGTGCTGATTCTGACAATTTTCTGCCCTCTTTTTCTCTCAGCCCCTCTCCTTGGTCTTTATTCCATCCCAGGCGCTGGTGGGTTAATCTGTGTCTTCACATCATCCTCTCAGAGAGCAATTAACCAGATCAAAACTTGCAAGTGCTGAGATCAAACACATTTCAGCAGGGGAGGGCGGTAAGAGAATCACACAGAGAGAGGAGGTTTGGAGGTGAAAGGGAGGAAAAGTTGGACCGGACCATCAGGTAGGATCCTCATGTGGCCATCAATGTGAAAGTGTTTGTTCAAATAGCGGAGAGACTCATTGCTCTTCTCCTGCATGCACCTCACACCACCGCTCATCAGACCTGGCTGCACACCGGCTGCTGCGATCTCATCTCAGACCCTCTTGCCTGTGAGGGATTAAACTCTTAATCCGCCAGACTGAGGCTTGCTCGCTATTAGTACCAGAGTTTTTTGCCTCATGTGTGCATGTGTGTGCTGGCTTTGGGTTTATTGCACGGTGTGTGAGATGGCAGCTGCAGATATGGAGTAAGGGATTGTGTGAGATTATTAAAAAAGAATGAAGCAGGGACACAGAGGGTGTGTGTGTGTGTTTGTGTGTGTCCAACACATGAACCAGTTAGCCGGTTCAATGTTGGAGGACCTGGGTGTTCCCTATCTACCACCTGTGCAAATATCCAGACTAAAAAACCTCTCAGTGGGTGTGTAAGTTTTTCTTTCTGTGTGTGTGTGTGTGTGTGTGTGTGCGTGCGTGCAAGTGCGTGTACATGTGTGTGTGTGTTTGTGATAAAGCATAAGAAAGTGACAGACAG